>NW_015386722.1:362309-366806 GCF_001527695.2 Protobothrops mucrosquamatus
TCTTCTAGTCCAGGGTCCTCAACCTTGGCAACTTTAAGACTTGTGGACTTCAACTCCCAGCTGCTGGCTGAGGAATTCTCAGAGTTGAAATCTACAAGTCTTAAAGTTACCAAGGTTGAGGACCCCTGTTTAACCTAATCCAATCCCTGCTGAAGGAGGAGATCCTATACCATTCCAGACAATCTCTTCTTAAAAGCCTCCAGTGAAAAATACTCAAATCTCAAATGGTGGTCCAGGAAGACTCCAGGATAAATTCTTAGTGACATCCCAGTTCTTAATTATCAGAAAGACTGTCTCTACAATGTTATTGGATCGTGACTTCCTAAGGAGCACCTTCTGCTCACACTATAGTAGGCAAATGGGAGAACAGCAGAAACTGAAACACATGTCTCAAAATAGCTAAGTGCGTAATCTGAATATGTTGTCACAGGACATTAAAAGCCACAGTGGGCGAGAAGAAGAAAATGCACAAGTTTTAAAAATATAATTTTCATTGATATTTTAACAAGATTTTAAAAAATACAAATGTTAGAAAAGAAACTGAAGGAGGAATTGTGAATAAAAAAGAAAAAGATTATAAAGAAGCAGCTTCTGATCTTTTTGACAGCGGTTATAAATGCATTTATATTTTACCTTTTCTTGTTAAGGTTACATCATAATGTAAAGGTTACATCTTTCTTTCCATAAGCTCCCCTTCCTACTTTTCAAACTTATAAATTACAAACTTGTTTCCCTCTTTTTTCAGCAAAGCATCCATGAGGGATTTCTAGTCACTGATAAATGTAGTTGTTGATCTTTGTCTAATTAAAAAAAAAAACTGGTTCTGCCATCTTCAGCAACAATGCCTCCATTGTGGGCACTTCAGAATCTTTCCATGTTTACATATATAACAGTTTGCTCATGTACAGTAGTTCTTGACTTACAATTGGTCCTCGCACTTACACATCACAGGATCCCCATGGTCATGTGATCAAAATTCTGGCACTTGACAACTAGCATGTATTTATGACAATTGCAGAGTCCCAGAGTCCTGTGATCCCCTTCCCAGCTGGCTTCCAACAAGCACAGTCAATTGGGGAAACAAAATTCTTTTAATGACTGCATGATTCCCTTAATAACTGCAGTGATTTGCTTAACAACCATGGCAAAAAAGATACTGTAGTAAAATTGGGTGTGACTCATTTAACAACCACTTTGTTTAGCAACAGAAATTCTGGTCCCAATTGTAATGATAAATCAAGGACTACCTGTATAAAAATAATCAAAATTCACCCACTGTTTATACTATGCAAGAGAATCAAGCGTCTCTGTATTCTAAACTCTGAACTGTCATTCTGTGTTCTGTAGGTCCTGCCATGGGCAGGAGGTTAGACTAGAAGATCTCCAAGGTCCCTTCCAACCGTATCATTCTATGTTCGTCTAGGCCATGATGGATGAGAAACCTGGGGCTAGTATTAACATTTGAAGAGCATCAAGTTGAGGAAGCTGCGCTAGATGTTGTTGCAGCAAGATGGGATGGAATTGGGGGGGGAGGTGTTTACCACAAAACAAGCTAAGTTATGATGACCCTACCCCAGAGGGACATCATTTTGCATTTTGTGATAGGGTGGAACTTGCATAGTGATATCACTATGCAAATGTAGATGCCATGAAAGCACATCTTGTTCATTACTTGCCAACAAAAAACAGCCCAGGTGGCTTGTTTTCTACCAGAAATAGCTAATTTCTGGCTGAGAGCAGACCAGCTATAGCTAGCCTCTTTTTAGTGGTTCCTTTTGTCGCATGGAATAATTAGCCTCCCCCAACATCCCTTATGTATTGATTGTTTTGCTGCCCCCTGCTAGGTTTTTTTTTAATGTTCTAGGAATCTAATTATGTCAAATGGCTTCCCAGGTTGTCGTACAGATGCTTAAAAATATCGACGTTCTATGCAAGCAGCATATCCAAGATGAAGAAATGTAATTGGAAGTTTCAGCACAACATGCCTGCTATGATCTTGCATTAATGACAACTTTGAGAAAATTAACAGCTTTCATAGCAATGTCAAAGTTGTCACCTGGTGGACAGCTAAAAGCTAATCTTAACACTGCACAGAATTCTCCCTAACAAATTTACAAAAAATAAAATCCGTTAGCATACCTGCCTTCATACAGCACGCTACAACTTAAATGGAGAAAATATAACCAGTTGTTATGATTGTATAGCATGACATGTCCAAAGAATTTGTATTTTGCTTTCTGGTCTGATATATAGACTGGAATATTCTGGTCAGTATATGGCCCCCTCAGCCCTAGAATTGCACTGCCAAAATTCAGCAACCAAATGGCTGATTTGGGGGCAAGAAAACTTTTGTCATTTTTAATAAGGGTGGAGATGTAAATGAGAAGAGCTTGGGATGCAAGAAATTTTTTTTTTAAACTTTAAAAAAAAGCTTTAAAATTACGTTACAAATGACATGAAAAAAGATGTTATGCTGAACATGTAAAAGAAACTGGCTGATGTTTTCATAATTAAAAGGAATGTACAAATAACAAACTAAGAGAGTGACGTGGGCAATTTTCCTGTATTGGATTTACAACAGAGGCATGCTAAAACTTTGAAGAATTTGGTGACATGGGACACAGAAAAACCAAAAAAGAAATCAAGTTCTAGGACAGTGATGGTGAACCTTTTAGAGTCCAAGTGCCCAAACTGCAACCCAAAACTCACTTATGTATCATCAGGTGCCGGGTGGGCATGGCCCATTGAGTGGCTATGGCCCATTGGGTGGGCATGGCTGTGGTGGTAACGGCAGACTGGGTGGGACCAAAAAGTTCAATTAATCAATTCCAACTTTGCGAGATCTTTTTTTTCCCCGTGAGAAGTTGAAATTGATTGATTGATTGAACCTTTTTTTTTTTTTTTTTTTTGCACACGGCGGCGGAGGCCTAAAGCAAAAAGGTTTTATAAAACCCAGCTGAAGGCCTAGGACTGGGGCGACGGCGCATGTGCCCACAGAGAGGGCTCTGCGTGCCACCTGTGGCACGCGTACCATAGGTTCGCCACCACGGTTCTAGGACATTATTTGAAGATACTAAAGATTCAAGATTGCTAGAAGTAAAAGGAATAAATATAAAGTTGGTTAATTTGATCAAGGCTAAAATAGAAATATTATTATCTCTGGTAACTTTTAATGGTAACTTTTTGTTGATCAGAACTGAACAGAGAGGCTTTAAGGATTTGTTTATAATTAAGAGAAGAGACATTTATTGTATCTTATTTTAGTTTATATTAGTTTTTTAAATTATAATCTTTAATATAATTACTGTTAAAAAAAGGATTGCCATGATACGCTGACCCACAAACTCCCCTCTTACTGGGTGTTTATGAGAATCTGATCTATGTGTTTCAAGGATTCCATATTTCTAAGCTTCCATTTTCTAATAGAGGATCTTTAAAACAAACTTTCAGGGCTGTAAGGAGTATAGCAGTGATGGCGAACCTTTTAGAGACCGAGTGCCCAAACTGCAACCCAAAACCCACTTATGTATTGTTGGGTGCTGGGTGGGCGTGGCCCATTGGGTGGGCGTGGCTGCAGTGGTAACGGTAGATTGGGTGGGACTAAAAAGTTCAATCAATCAATTCCAACTTTGCGAGATCTTTTTTTTTTCCCATGAGAAGTTGAAATTGATTGATTGATTGAATCTTTTTTTTTGCACAGGTGGCGGAGGCCTAAAGCAAAAAGATTTTATAAAACCCAGCTGAAGGCCTAGGACTGGGGTGACAGCCCACGTGCCCACAGAGAGGGCTCTGCGTGCCAACTGTGGCACGCATGCCATAGGTTCGCCACCACGGGAGTATAGCATTGAACCTTGACATGATCAGACTCTTATACTTGGGTAGGCTTAAAAATAATGGGATACCATCTGCTGCAGCAAGGGAGCAGATGCAGTGTGGGTCATAATATTATAAAGCTGTTCAGGCTTTCTGACATTTTTCAGTTTCAGAAACTGAGAAAAGGTGGACAGATGAGTTAGAATGAATTACATTACTGAATATACCGTAGTTAGAGACAACTGTCAAAAGGAAGGCGAAAGCTGTTTGGGAAATTGCTGCTGAACAGGACTCCTGTTGCCTACACAATGGTTCAGTCTACACTAGTCTTTCTTAACCTGGGCAGCTTTAAGATGTGTGGACTTCAACTCCCAGAATTCCCCAGCATGCTCACTTCGCAATTCTGGGAATTGAAATCCACACATCTTAAAGTTGCCCAGGTTGAGAAACACTGGTCTACACAAAAAGATTTTGATAAATTTGCCTGCTTTGAAAAAAGACAGGACCAGGTTGATTCCCAAGAACTTTTTGTACCAGGGCATCCACAAGGGTGTGCATGAGTGTCAACAAGGAGGCTGGTGCAAGGTCACGACTGAAACTCTATTCCTGGCTGGGGGAATTCCAGGAATTAAAGTCCACCCATCTTAAAGTTGCAAAGGTTGGGAACCACTGTCCTAAGCATAC
>NW_015386722.1:367125-368553 GCF_001527695.2 Protobothrops mucrosquamatus
TGCTTTGAAAAAAGACAGGACCAGGTTGATTCCCAAGAACTTTTTGTACCAGGGCATCCACAAGGGTGTGCATGAGTGTCAACAAGGAGGCTGGTGCAAGGTCACGACTGAAACTCTATTCCTGGCTGGGGGAATTCCAGGAATTAAAGTCCACCCATCTTAAAGTTGCAAAGGTTGGGAACCACTGTCCTAAGCATACGCTTTCCAGACCCACTGCAGAACTAAACGTTAGGAGAAAGCACAACTCCATGATAGGGCTATATATTGTGGTGAGTCATGTTTTACTTGGTTTATTTGAGCAATCAACAATGGGTTGAACAGTTAGAGGAAGAAATAGAAAAAATACATAGTGGAATAATGTCTCCTGGAAAAGAGCAGAGCTACAGTAGTTGCTTGCTCTTGCCGCAATAGATAAGATCCAGCCCCCCTTTTTTTTAGCCTTTAGGAAAAACCTTAAATCCTGGCTATGCCAGCTAGCATGGGGTCCTGAAGGAGAAGCTGTTGGCTGGAGGTGGTTTTGGCACTAACAGAGAAGTAACCCCCCACTTCTCCCTTCTAAACCTTTGTTTTTCTGTTTGTTTTAAATTTTTTTATTTTAATCTGTTTCATAATGGTTGAATGTGTGTTTATCACTTTAAACCAGGGGTCTTCAAACTTGGCCCTTTTATGACTTGTGGAGTTCAACTCCCAGAATTCCTCAGCCAGGCACGCTGGCTGAGGAATTCTGGGAGTTGAAGTCCACAAATCATAAACGGGCCAAGTTTGAAGACCCCTGCTTTAAACTGTGAGATGGACAGCTAATAAGTCTGATAAATAAATAGTTAAGAGATTGACTAAGAAGCCGCTATATTCCATTAGCTTGACTTGTCATAGTCTTTTGCACTAATATACACCAGATTGATAAATCTATAAATTTGCTGCTTCAAGCAAAACCTGGGGGGAGTGTGTGTGTGTGTGGGGGGGTGAACCGTTTTTTCAGGCAGCTTCAGAACAGTCCTGCCCTACAGCCATGAAGAGTAAAGGCTGCAGCTTCATACCATCCCAACTCAGGTCTCCTCTGGTTCCTTCCTCCTCATTCTTTTGTGAAACATTGATTTTTCCCTCCTTTGTTCCTCCTCTAAATTTAGCAAAATGGTACATTTCCGTGTTGACAACTAGTACTGGAGCCAGGCAGTGTGGGAAAGCTCAGGTCCTCTTCTCCATGCTTGGATGAAGCAACAACTGTACTGTCACATTATTATTATTATTATTATTAATTTAATTTATATACCGCCCTTCTCCCGCAGGACTCAGGGCGGTGCACAGCGTATTAAAAACAGTACAAATACAAAGCATAAAAATACAAACCCCTGTAAAACCAGATTAAAAAACCGAATATTAGAAGCTGTGTCTCTATTTAAAATTATTTTTAAAATCACCCTAAATAAA
>NW_015386722.1:371675-378479 GCF_001527695.2 Protobothrops mucrosquamatus
CGCCGCGGGGTCCACCAGGGTCCACCAGGCCGTTAAATCCCCATCCACCTGCCATCCGCTCACAGGAGGGATCCGGAAGGTCTAACTCACCGAGTCCACATCTCGGCCGGTTCCACCCCCTTGCGAGGCCCCCATTTCCCGCTGCTGTCTCACGGAGCCGCCCGGAGTCGATCCGCCATCTTCGGGCATGCGCAGTAATAGAATAGAATGATGAGGTTATTGCTAGTTCAGTGAGTAAGGCCTGATTAAGCATATAATTATGGGAACACTGGCTTTGAGTCTGATTTTCAGTTTAATTGGTATATAGGTAGCCCTATACTTATGACTGTTTGTTTAACTGCTCACAGTTACAACGGTGTTGAAAAAAGTTACGATCGGTCATTCCAGCATCCCTGTGGTCACATGATCAAAATTCAGGCAGTTGACAACCGGGATGTATTTATAATGGTTTTAGCATCCTGGGGTCATGTGATCAACTACTTGCGATCTTCCCAGGGGACTCCCAGGGGGATGCCAGATTTGCTTAACAATCATGGCAAAAAGGATGGTAGAACCAAGAGCTACTCACTTAACAACTGCATTGCTTAGCCATGGAAGTTCTGGTCCCAGTTGTGGTTATAAGTTGAGAACTGTCTGCACACCAATTGCAGCATTTTAGATTTCAAGTATCTTGCATGTACCTGGCAGTACAATCTGATCTGTTGGCATGCAGAGTTCGTGAGAATTTTATTTCCAGCTCAGAAATCCATGTCTTTTGGACACAGAGGATACAGATGCTTGAAAAATTCTCCAAACAATTCCAAGTAATTTACTCATGCCTGAAAATCTTACTTATTTTGCAGAAAACAAACATTAATTCCAATACTGACAGGCAACTTTTATTAACAAGGATAGAAAAGACTATTCATGACTGGCTTATTATTAAACTATTATATATATATATAAAATCAGACAGTCTCACCTGTAACTAGAGATCCTCAGGAGTGGTGGGCATTTTCCTAACATTCCAGTCCTCATGGTTCTGAATAAAAGGCTGATTTAAGTCGATAAGGTAGCTGCTACATGCTGAGCCCTATCATTGATTTGTTTAGTTTTGGCTACATGAACTAACTTCAGTTTGATGGAGTCTCCCTTAGATTGAAGATAGTAAATCCTACTTGGAGAACGTATAGGTTTAAGGCAGTCTTGAGGATGCAGTGAAATATGCTTCCACCACCATCATGCTGAAAAGTTATAATCCAATTAATCTCTTCTAAAAGATCTGATGAAAATCAGCAACCAGTGGCTTCCGTTCCCATTTTCCAACCCAATCATTTACCAGCCCAAAGTTCAGTGACACAGTATTTTATGTTCCATTGTATGCTGAAAGGCCAGATTCAGTCACTGGCTTTGTCAGATAAGTTTAAAAAAACAACAATCAACCACTGCTCTATCAGCTACATGATCCCAAACTAATCCATTTTTTGGATCTGCCAAATACATACAACAATAAACTCAGTGGTCTGGATTTAAGAAGATGGACCAACCAAAAATAGCCAAAGCAAGGTTAACATCCATCAAGTTGAAAGTGAACACATTGCAGCAGATCTAGCTGACACTCAGACAAGAGTAGACCAGCTACAGCCCCACAATATTTTTACCCATAATTTACTCAACCCGATTTTTTGAGTTTGTATTATTATTATTATTATATTAATAATAGCGCTCCATGGCATTGGACCCGGATACCTTCGAGACCGCCTCCTGCCGCAGATTACCTCCCATCGACCTGTACGCTCCCACAGAGTGGGTCTCCTCGGGGTGCCGTCGGCCAGACAGTGCTGGCTGGTGACCCCAAGGGGGAGGGCCTTCTCTGTGGGAGCTCCCACCCTCTGGAATGAGCTGCCCCCAGAGATCAGGGTGATCCCTGATCTCCCTTCCTTCCGCCGCACCCTTAAGACTTGGTTATTCCAGCTTGCAGGACTGGCCTAGGGTAATTTTTAGAGGGGTTTTAATTATATTTTAATTGGACAATGTTTAAATATTTCTTTTAACTAATTTTAAATTTGTAATTGTTATTTATGTATTTTAATTGATTGTCAGCCGCCCTGAGTCCGCGAGGAGAAGGGCGGGATATAAATCCAAATATAATAATAATAATAATAATAATAATAATAATAATAATAATAATAATAATAATAATAATAATAATAATAATAATAAAAAAGTATGACACCATGGGACCATAAACTAAATTTGGGTGACACATGGAACCATAAACCAAGTTTGGACGACACACAGAACCATAAACCAAGGTAGAATGATACACAGAACCATTAACCGAGTTGGGATAATACATGGAACCATAAATTAAACCAGGTTGGGTCCAGACATACTCAACTATGGTACAATGGCCTAAATAGGGAACAAACCCGACATTACCACTCAGGATTGGGTGGCCAACCCATATAAGCCAAGTCGGCAGGACTCTGAACCCACCCAGACATTTAATGCAGAGCAGAAGTAGCAGTTTCGGTTTATCCCGCAAAGGCCGTTCTGCAGACGTCGCTCTCATCTAGGGGCCGACAGGGAGCGGTGGCACAACAGAAGCGAAGCCACTTCCTTCTCCAAACTCGCCTGAAATGCCTTTAAATATCCTTGTAAAGAAGTCCCCCCCCCTCACACACACACACACACCGCCATTCCCGATTGGCTGTTCCTTTCCTCCTCCAGAGAGCGGCCTGAGTGCCGCCAATCGATGGGTGGGCACCGGGCGCCGGGGGTCCCTGTCTGACAAGCGATCGGGGGCGGCGGGCTGAAGGAGGAGATGCTGCCGAGCCATCCAACTGCACGCGCACGCGCTCGCCGCTCTCCCCCCCCGCCCCCCAGCCTCACNTGCTTTGAAAAAAGACAGGACCAGGTTGATTCCCAAGAACTTTTTGTACCAGGGCATCCACAAGGGTGTGCATGAGTGTCAACAAGGAGGCTGGTGCAAGGTCACGACTGAAACTCTATTCCTGGCTGGGGGAATTCCAGGAATTAAAGTCCACCCATCTTAAAGTTGCAAAGGTTGGGAACCACTGTCCTAAGCATACACTTTCCAGACCCACTGCAGAACTAAACGTTAGGAGAAAGCACAACTCCATGATAGGGCTATATATTGTGGTGAGTCATGTTTTACTTGGTTTATTTGAGCAATCAACAATGGGTTGAACAGTTAGAGGAAGAAATAGAAAAAATACATAGTGGAATAATGTCTCCTGGAAAAGAGCAGAGCTACAGTAGTTGCTTGCTCTTGCCGCAATAGATAAGATCCAGCCCCCCTTTTTTTTAGCCCTTAGGAAAAACCTTAAATCCTGGCTATGCCAGCTAGCATGGGGTCCTGAAGGAGAAGCTGTTGGCTGGAGGTGGTTTTGGCACTAACAGAGAAGTAACCCCCCACTTCTCCCTTCTAAACCTTTGTTTTTCTGTTTGTTTTAATTTTTTTTATTTTAATCTGTTTCATAATGGTTGAATGTGTGTTTATCACTTTAAACCAGGGGTCTTCAAACTTGGCCCTTTTATGACTTGTGGAGTTCAACTCCCAGAATTCCTCAGCCAGGCACGCTGGCTGAGGAATTCTGGGAGTTGAAGTCCACAAATCATAAACGGGCCAAGTTTGAAGACCCCTGCTTTAAACTGTGAGATGGACAGCTAATAAGTCTGATAAATAAATAGTTAAGAGATTGACTAAGAAGCCGCTATATTCCATTAGCTTGACTTGTCATAGTCTTTTGCACTAATATACACCAGATTGATAAATCTACAAATTTGCTGCTTCAAGCAAAACCTGGGGGGAGTGTGTGTGTGTGTGTGGGGGGGGTGAACCGTTTTTTCAGGCAGCTTCAGAACAGTCCTGCCCTACAGCCATGAAGAGTAAAGGCTGCAGCTTCATACCATCCCAACTCAGGTCTCCTCTGGTTCCTTCCTCCTCATTCTTTTGTGAAACATTGATTTTTCCCTCCTTTGTTCCTCCTCTAAATTTAGCAAAATGGTACATTTCCGTGTTGACAACTAGTACTGGAGCCAGGCAGTGTGGGAAAGCTCAGGTCCTCTTCTCCATGCTTGGATGAAGCAACAACTGTACTGTCACATGATGAGGTTATTGCTAGTTCAGTGAGTAAGGCCTGATTAAGCATATAATTATGGGAACACTGGCTTTGAGTCTGATTTTCAGTTTAATTGGTATATAGGTAGCCCTATACTTATGACTGTTTGTTTAACTGCTCACAGTTACAACGGTGTTGAAAAAAGTTACGATCGGTCATTCCAGCATCCCTGTGGTCACATGATCAAAATTCAGGCAGTTGACAACCGGGATGTATTTATAATGGTTTTAGCATCCTGGGGTCATGTGATCAACTACTTGCGATCTTCCCAGGGGACTCCCAGGGGGATGCCAGATTTGCTTAACAATCATGGCAAAAAGGATGGTAGAACCAAGGGCTACTCACTTAACAACTGCATTGCTTAGCCATGGAAGTTCTGGTCCCAGTTGTGGTTATAAGTTGAGAACTGTCTGCACACCAATTGCAGCATTTTAGATTTCAAGTATCTTGCATGTACCTGGCAGTACAATCTGATCTGTTGGCATGCAGAGTTCGTGAGAATTTTATTTCCAGCTCAGAAATCCATGTCTTTTGGACAGAGGATACAGATGCTTAAAAAATTCTCCAAACAATTCCAAGTAATTTATTCATGCCTGAAAATCTTACTTATTTTGCAGAAAACAAACATTAATTCCAATACTGACAGGCAACTTTTATTAACAAGGATAGAAAAGACTATTCATGACTGGCTTATTATTAAACTATTATATATATATATAAAATCAGACAGTCTCACCTGTAACTAGAGATCCTCAGGAGTGGTGGGCATTTTCCTAACATTCCAGTCCTCATGGTTCTGAATAAAAGGCTGATTTAAGTCGATAAGGTAGCTGCTACATGCTGAGCCCTGTCATTGATTTGTTTAGTTTTGGCTACATGAACTAACTTCAGTTTGATGGAGTCTCCCTTAGATTGAAGATAGTAAATCCTACTTGGAGAACGTATAGGTTTAAGGCAGTCTTGAGGATGCAGTGAAATATGCTTCCACCACCATCATGCTGAAAAGTTATAATCCAATTAATCTCTTCTAAAAGATCTGATGAAAATCAGCAACCAGTGGCTTCCGTTCCCATTTTCCAACCCAATCATTTACCAGCCCAAAGTTCAGTGACACAGTATTTTATGTTCCATTGTATGCTGAAAGGCCAGATTCAGTCACTGGCTTTGCCAGATAAGTTTAAAAAAACAACAATCAACCACTGCTCTATCAGCTACATGATCCCAAACTAATCCATTTTTTGGATCTGCCAAATACATACAACAATAAACTCAGTGGTCTGGATTTAAGAAGATGGACCAACCAAAAATAGCCAAAGCAAGGTTAACATCCATCAAGTTGAAAGTGAACACATTGCAGCAGATCTAGCTGACACTCAGACAAGAGTAGACCAGCTACAGCCCCACAATATTTTTATCCATAATTTACTCAACCCGATTTTTTGAGTTTGTATTATTATTATTATATTAATAATAGCGCTCCATGGCATCGGACCCGGATACCTTCGAGACCGCCTCCTGCCGCAGATTACCTCCCATCGACCTGTACGCTCCCATAGAGTGGGTCTCCTCGGGGTGCCGTCGGCCAGACAGTGCCGGCTGGCGACCCCAAGGGGGAGGGCCTTCTCTGTGGGAGCTCCCACCCTCTGGAATGAACTGCCCCCAGAGATCAGGGTCATCCCTGATCTCCCTTCCTTCCGCCGCGCCCTTAAGACTTGGTTATTCCAGCTTGCAGGACTGGCCTAGGGTAATTTTTAGAGGGGTTTTACTTATATTTTAATTGGACAATGTTTAAATATTTCTTTTAACTAATTTTAAATTTGTAATTGTTATTTATGTATTTTAATTGATTGTCAGCCGCCCTGAGTCCGCGAGGAGAAGGGCGGGATATAAATCCAAATATAATAATAATAATAATAATAATAATAATAATAATAATAATAATAATAATAATAATAATAATAATAATAATAATAATAATAATAATAATAATAATAATAAAAAAAGTATGACACCATGGGACCATAAACTAAATTTGGGTGACACATGGAACCATAAACCAAGTTTGGACGACACACAGAACCATAAACCAAGGTAGAATGATACACAGAACCATCAACCGAGTTGGGATAATACATGGAACCATAAATTAAACCAGGTTGGGTCCAGACATACTCAACTATGGTACAATGGCCTAAATAGGGAACAAACCCGACATTACCACTCAGGATTGGGTGGCCAACCCATATAAGCCAAGTCGGCAGGACTCTGATTGACCCCACCCAGACATTTAATGCAGAGCAGAAGTAGCAGTTTCGGTTTATCCCGCAAAGGCCGTTCTGCAGACGTCGCTCTCATCTAGGGGCCGACAGGGAGCGGTGGCACAACAGAAGCGAAGCCACTTCCTTCTCCAAACTCGCCTGAAATGCCTTTAAATATCCTTGTAAAGAAGTCCCCCCCCCTCACACACACACACACACCCCGCCATTCCCGATTGGCTGTTCCTTTCCTCCTCCAGAGAGCGGCCTGAGTGCCGCCAATCGATGGGTGGGCACCGGGCGCCGGGGGTCCCTGTCTGACAAGCGATCGGGGGCGGCGGGCTGAAGGAGGAGATGCTGCCGAGCCATCCAACTGCACGCGCACGCGCTCGCCGCTCTCCCCCCCCGCCCCCCAGCCTCAC
>NW_015386723.1:0-5354 GCF_001527695.2 Protobothrops mucrosquamatus
TAGGTTGGTTTTTTTAGACATGGGTTTGGTGTCCTTCCAAAAGATTACCAAACTGTTGTTTAAATAGGATCTCGGAGTCCTAGTGGACAATCACTTACATATGAGTCAGCAGTGTGTGGCAGCTGCCAAAAAAGCCAACTCAGTGCTGGGCTGCATTAACAGAGGGATAGAATCAAGATCACGTGAAGTGTTAATACCACTTTACAATGCCTTTGTAAGGCCACACTTGGAATACTACATCCAGCTTTGGTCACCACGATGTAAAAAAGATGTTGAGACTCTAGAACAGTGATGGCGAACCTTTTAGAGAGCGAGTGCCCAAACTGCAGCCCAAAACCCACTTATGTATCGTCGGGTGCCGGGTGGGCGTGGCCCATTGGGTAGGTGTGGCCAATTGGGTGGGTATGGCCCATTGGGTAGGTGTGGCTGTGGTGGTAACGGCAGACTGGGTGGGACTAAAAAATTCAATCAATCAATTCCAACTTTGCGAGATCTTTTTTTTTCCCTGCGAGAAGTTGAAATTGATTGAACCTTTTTTTTTTTTTTGCACACGGTGGCGGAGGTCTTATAAAACCAAAAAGCGAAAAGGTTTTATAAAACCCAGCTGAAGGCCTAGGACTGGGGCAACGGTGTGCATACCCACAGAGAGGGCTCCGCGTGCCACCTGTGGCCCGCGTGCCATAGGTTCACCACCACGGCTCTAGAAAGAGTACAGAGAAGGGCAACAAAGATGATTAGGGGACTAGAGGCTAAAACATATAAGGAACGGTTGCTGGAATTGGGTATGCCTAGTCTAATGAAGAGGGGTGACATGATAGCAGTGTTCCAATATCTCAGGGGTTGCCACAAAGAAGAGGGAGTCAGGCTATTTTCCAAAGCACCTGAAGGCAGGACAAGAAGCAACGGATGGAAACTAAGCAAAGAGACAAGCAACCTAGAACTAAGGGGAAATTTTCTGACAGTTAGAACAATTCATCAGTGGAACAACCTGCCTCCAGAAGCTGTGAATGCTCCAACACTGGAAGTTTTTAAGAAGAGACTGGACAGCCATTTGTCTGAAATGGTATAGGGTTTCCTGCCTGAGCAGGGGGTTGGACTAGATGACCTCCAAGGTCCCTTTCAACTTTATTATTATTACTAGCTGTACCCAGCCACGCGTTGCTGTGGCTCAGTCTGGTAAAAGCGTTTGTTGCTTTTACGTCCAACAGATGGCGCTGTTTTTCAAAAAAGCATGTTTTTACCTGTCACAGGTGTGACATCTATATAATATAGGTATATAAAAACACGTGCGTATTCGAATGCAACGTTGAGTCAAAATTTCAAAGCAATCGGTGAAGAATTTTCGGAGATTTAAGATTTTGAACAAACGAATATTTACATTTTTATTTATATAATTATTATCATCATCATCACCACCACCACCACATAAATAACCTTCTTAGAAAAAGCAGGCTTTTTGTTTCTATCTTGGTGGAACTCACATTCTTTGAAAGAGCGATTAATGGAATTTAGGAAGAAAAGACTGAGAGCCACAGCTCTGTTGTACAGTGTCTCTAAGCAAACGGTCGGTTTAAGAAGGACAAGGAAGGTTGTGTAGCACACATTTCTCTGATCTTGAAAACTGTGCTTGAGATGATAGCCTTCCTTTGCATTTGGTAGGGCTGCTCCTCAAAGACACTCGACATAATTTAGTAGCATGACTGTAGCATCCCCCATCCCACTTCCGTAAATCTTATTGTATACTAAAGAATACACAATTAGTATTCTTTGATAAAGAGCTAGACTTCCAAATATCCATAAGGTACAAGCCTTAACAACACTCACGGCTTAAAAATGCCACTAACATTCAAATCATTGTTGCCAATCCTGACCTCAGTATCATGAGATTACAAGTCTGAGATTCATATTATAAAATGAAATAAGCTGCTCATTTCGTCCAGTGAAACCATAAATTATAAATGGTCTTCATTACAGTTGTTAGCTTACAATAAATTTAGATACAATCCTTTTGACTAAGAGTTCTATCATCACAATGCATCCTTTATTACATTAAGATTATTATATATCCTAAGAAGGATTTCTATGTTAATTGCTATTGGATAGACAAATGAGTTGTTTTTATGGTAGGATTAAGTCCCTAGAACATCTTTGACCAAACTGTGGTAACATTATGAGGATGCTGGCTTTAATCTACCAGATTTAGAGCTATCTCAATGAGCTTTTATCTTAATACCTACATTTTTCTGGAATGAGACTTATGATTTTTCCCCTGGGACCGTTTGGAAAGCAACTAGGTAACTATTTTGAAATCCTAGCATTAGATCCTAGATACACTAAACTAGGAGTTTTGTTTAATGCTTTGAAAGCTTCAAGGAGTACTTGGCTAAAATAGATAAGCCGTTACAATTTGATTCTGAATTACATTAGAAGGGATATAATCCAAACCTGAAAATAGTGGAGGTGTTTTATTGGAAAGCTTGGGCTAAACAAGGGAGTATACTTTACAATCAGTTGATTGTTAATGGCATCTTTAAAGATTTTGACAGATCTGAGTTAGACTTGCCTTCAATATACAGTTATATGTACAACTGCAACACGTATTACTAAACAACTGTAAACTATACAACTAAACAATATGGTCTAGATCAGAGGTCCCCAACCATCGGTCCATGGACCGGCACCAGTCTGCAGCATGCCAGAAACCAGTCTGCACAAACAAGCAAAGCCCCATCCACGGTTGGGGGCCACTGGTCTAAATGTTCTAACAGTGTATATGATGCTCACAATTTTTTCCTTTTTAAGAGAGGCCAGGCTGAAAGGGGAACTAATAATTTAATGTTATATGGTATTAAAAGTGTAATAAAAATTAGCATTGTTGTTGTTAGTTGCGAAGTCGTGTCCGACCCATCGCGATCCCATGGACAACGTTCCTCCAGACCTTCCTGTCCTCTACCATATTCTGGAGTCCATTTAAGCTCACGCCTACTGCTTCAGTGACTCCATCCAGCCACCTCATTCTCTGTCGTCCCCTTCTTCTATTGCCCTCAATCTTTCAAAAATTAGCATAACCTATATTAAAATCTGTGAAAGGAAGAACGAGAATATTCAATTTTGGAAAATCAAAGGGTTCAGTCATTAAAATGTATGAAATATACTTTTTATAATTTAAGAATGAAACTAATTCATCAGAAATACTTTTCTGGGTCTAAAGTACATGTCAAAATATTTTAAAAAGAGCCGACAACTTTCTGTGTTGGTGATGTAAAAAAACTGAAATGTTTTTTAAACGTACATGATTTGATCTTACTCAATCACAGCTGCAAATTCTCTTAATCTTGACCTCCAGCGTTGGAGAGATTTTTTGTTGTTTATTATTGGGCGTGGGTTATTTGATAACCAAATAAGTTTTGTGCTAACTTACCCTGAAGATAAATTACAGCAGCTTTCTGGAAAAGGTTAAATAGAAGTCTAGCTTGAGTTACAAAAGCAGTCTTTGCTCAAATGTTAATTGCCAGAAAGTAAACTGCAAAATATCAGCAGATCAACTATCTGCTTTGAGGATTCTATATTGAAAAACAGAAAAAGCTTGAAATTCAATATCAAAGGATGTTCTTCCATCAGGTCAACTTAATGAAGAACCATCACTTTTTAACCATCAGATGAAACAAGAAAAGAAACTCTCCGATGTTATAAAAAGCAAACATTTTCAGGTATATTAATTCTCTGCCTCTTTTCCTTTCTAAGGTTGTTGACATTTAGCAGAAACCTTTTTTCGCCCACTCAGAGATGGAGGACTTATGTTTTTTTTAAAATAAGGACCTTACATAAAACAGCAATTAAAAATTTCATCAGCTCTCAGCCATTACCAATAAATAGATAAAAACATTGCAAGAAGACAAAGAAAATATGAATAACTTTGCTTAGTAGGATCATTCGTGATTAACAAAAGCAAGTACAGGTCGTCATTGACTTATGACCACAATTGAGCCCAAAATTTCTGTTGTTAAGTGAGACATTTGTTAAGTGAGTTTTGTCCCATTTTACGACCTTTCTTGTCATAGTTGTTAAGTGAATCAATGCAGTTGATAAGTTAGTAACCTGGTTGTTAAGTGAATCTGGCTTCCCCATTGACTTTGCTTGTCAGAAGGTTGCAAAATGGGATCACATGATCCTGGGACACAACAATGGTCATTTAGTATGAACCAGTTGCCAAGCATCTGAATTTTGATCACATGATCATGGGGATAGTTCAAAAGTTGTAGCTGTGAAAAACGGTCATAAGTGCCATTGTAACTTTGAACGGCCACTAAATGAACTGTTGTAAGCCGAGGACTACCTGTATAGTTAAGAGACTCAACCATAGCCCCAGTCCAAGTCTCACCTTGGCTATGAATTGTCCACAAAGCCCCTCTCTCTCCCTAAGGTGCAATAAAATGAAACTAATACTTCCCTTACAGGATTTGTTCAGTGATTAGACAATGCAATAATAGCTATCAAGGGCTTGAAGTATTGACCAGCTATAAAACTGTATAGCTTGGAGTGTTAATCTATGACTGGGGGAAATCTAAGCTCAATAGACATAAAAGTTACGAGAGACCTTTTCCCTGTTTATCACAGTAGGAACATGCCTTGGCAACCTCTTTATTCTGCTGTGCCCTCATGACACTTGATAGAGACAAGTTTCAGCTGTTTTTTATTGTTCTACTTTTAAAACAGTAAACAGCAAACAGTGGCAGCTTACAGTGGAACAACCTGCCTCCAGAAGCGGTGAATGCGCCAACACTGGAAGTTTTTAAGAAGAAACTGGACAGCCATTTGTCCAAAATGGTATAGGATTTCCTGCCTGAGCAGGAGGTTGGACTAGATGACCTCCAAGGTCCCTTCCAACTTTATCATTATTATTATTATTATTATTATTATTATTATTATTATTATTATTATTATTATTATTATTACAATGTGCCCTGCTTTTCAGTCCAGGTTGGTTTCGTTTGGTTTTTTTGAGAATTTTTATTGATTTTTTAAAATAATTCAAAAATACTTATTCAACAAACGTGTTGTCTGAGTTTATCATTCACTAATACAAATTGAATTCCTAATCCCTTATTCTTTTCTCCAGCCATTGATAAAATAAGTCCCAAGTTTGAAAATATTCTTTTTTTTTTTTTTCAATATAAAATTTTTATTGTTTTCCAAAAAAGAAAAAAACATCACAAGTATTACACAATATTATATTATATCCCACCCCCCCGGACTTCCCAAACCAAATCCCAGGCTAATATTCAAATATAGGTAAACAAATATTAATATCTCTAACTCCACAAACTATATTTATAAACAATCCATCTCCTCCA
>NW_015386723.1:6464-11946 GCF_001527695.2 Protobothrops mucrosquamatus
TGGTTCGTCTGCTTACAAGTAAAACTCACAGTTAACTTTAAGTTGCAGCGGTGGCGGCGGCTTCTAGCTTCGCCGAAGCGAAGGCGTCCTGGATCGCGGAGAATCCTCGGGGCTCCGGAGGAGTTCTCACCTACATCGTCCATATAGGACGACTCGGGAACTCAACTCCTACCCCGGGCAGCTCACCTATCCCCTTATGTCCAGGGGAAAGGTATCAAGCCGTTTGACAGCTGATGCTAGCTGTCAAACCGGCTTTTACGCGAAACAGGCGGGAGGCAGCAAACAGCTGCGACCGACGAAGACGCCTGCCACCGGAAGTCCCCAAGTTTGAAAATATTCTGTTTCTTCTTTTTTTCTTTCAACCTCAGAGTAAGTCTGTCTATTTCCACAAAATCTAGTATTTTTTTTAATTATTTCTTCCTCTGGTGGTATTTCTTCATTTTTTCAATATTGTGCGAACATGATTCTTGCTGCTGTTATCACATGTAAAATCAAGTATATACTTTGTTTGTCAAGCTTTTCTGGCATTATACCTAATAAAAAAAAGTTCAGATTTAAAATCTACATATTTTCCCAACATCTTTTCTAGCCAAGTATATATTTTTGTCCAAATACCTCTTTGCTTTAACACATGTCCACCCTACATGGTAATAAATACCTGACTTGCGATTACATTGCCAACATCTGACATATTTTTAAACATTTTTGCTAGTCTTGCTGGTGGCAAGTGCCATCTATAAAACATTTTATGTAAGTTTTCTTTGTAAGAGGTTGACATTGTCAATTTATAATTTCTTTCCCACAGGTTTTGCCATTTCTCTAAGTCTATATTGTATCCAAAATTCTTTGCCCATGTTATCATTGTTTCTTTTACTTGTTCATTTTAAATTCAAGAAAAGCATGCCATGGTTCTTCGATTTTCCCCCCGATCTGACTTGGGCTGCCTGTGCATTTACAGGCAGCCTTTCTTCAATCCGTTTGAAGAGTTTCCTTGGTTCGTTTGGGCTGACCGCCATCGGCTCCAAGCTCCCAATGCTTCCCTTCCTCTTCGTTGCCTCTCCAGGGCAACTTTCTGACCCCTTGGGGTCTCCAGATGGAGAGAAATCGGGCTAAGAAACCGGAGCCCCAATTTCTTTCGCCCGTCTCGTTATGACACCAAACCAGAAGTCAGTTCCAATCCAGGTTGTTAACAGCACAGTCAAGTGGCCCACAGAGGATGGCATAATCTTGTCTCTCCTTAGTCACTTTGGGCTGGTGCTGGATAGTTCCCTAGTGTCCTGGCCATTCTCCTCTGTCCCTATGTTTTCTTCTCTTGGGTGTAGGGCACAGTAAGACACGGCTACTATCTTCAGGATTACCTGCAACTTCCCAGAGCCTCGAACTACTGAATGGCAGAACAAGAGAACTTCATAGTCAAGGGATTATCAATTGCCTGGCAACTTACTTGGGGCACAGGACAGCTCTGGGAGAATGACACACAGTAGAGAAGCTTCTCCTGCTTCTCCCTAAAACTGTTTCCCATGGATTAGCTGCTTCATTCCAACAGATGGCTAAATCTGTAAGTCTACCCATCTGTCAAAACTGTTGTTCCTCAACACTGTGATGATGGATGGCTTCCTGCTAGCAGACAACATTAAGAAAGAGAGGAAGGCAGCCAAGCCAGAGGTTTTGCTTATTATGTTCCTCATAGCTTAAATCCTGATAACCATCATTTGTCTATAACTCAGAATAGAACAACCAGAAGCAGGAAACAAATCAGAAACAGTTTAGTTTTTTGACAGCTCAAGAATGGGCAGAGAGGACTTTAACTAAGCCATGAAGAAAGACCCTGGCACTGTAGGCCAATCAGTATCTCTCATATTAAGCTGCTTTGCTGCATTGTTGTGGGTGCAAAATAGGGGAAAAGAGAATTTGACACTTTCAATACCTTGGAGGAACTGAAGCGAACAAACCAACATTATATGAAGGTTTCAACTTTTCTAGCCTTTGAGCTTTCAGTTGCATATTTAGAGCTACAGAATGACAATGCACTTTTAGCACTCAAATACTGAACAATCTCTTGACTTCTTGGTTTTTCAAACCTATTGATGGATAGATCCAGAGGTTTCCTTCTAAATATTCCAGTCTTATTTAATGTGGCAAATGCTCTCTGGAGGCTGAGTCATCCTCAGAATTAATCACAGGTTTCATTTATGTATTGCCCTATTCCATGTATATGCTGTCCTATTCTACAATGACTCCAGTCATTTTGCTTTAATAAAAGTTAGAAGATGGAAAACAGAGATCTACAAAGATCCTGGTGATTACACAAGGAGGATCGTTGAATATCAGAAAGAGAATGGATGAAAAATGCATAGACGGCAAGACAGATTAGAGACATTATAAAACCTCAGGGGTTTTGAATGAGGACTCGTATGAGATAGGCTTCAGCAACTATCCCTTGCACTATCAAAGGACTACATCAATTGGAGGAATAGCAAGCTGAACAGTACTATGCAAAATGACAAATACTGCCAAATGAGAGTACCAAATCCATGAATCAGAGATCAGTGCAGATGTCCCTGATCCTATAAAATAGCTGGCTAAGGATTTTGGGAAATGCAATCCCAACATACAGTATCTGGATGATGCTAGTTAGATATGTTCTGTAGTCCAAGTAACTATTTTTTTTAAAAAAAAAAATGATTTTATGCCAAACAGAGCGAGTTTGGTCTAACCATCAGGCTAGAAATTGGAATACTATGCGTTCTAGTCCTGTCTTAGCCACAATGCCAGCTGGTTGATTTTAGAAGACTACAGAATTTGATATGAGAGAACCAGTTTGGTGTAGTAGTTAAAGGTGTTGGCCTAGAAACCAGGAGACTGAATTCTGTCCCCAGTTTAGACCCAAAGCCAGCTTGTTCAGGCAGTTTATGAAAATTGAACATGATTGAATGGGGGGGGGGGGAATGGAAAAGACAGAGGAAAAGAGAAAAATTAATGAGAATGCTCTTCCAGGATACTACCTTACTATCTTGCCCCACTCTTCCTATAAAATGATTGCTAGACAATAACAAACCAGTTTCCTCTAGCCCTTATTTAATTCATGATAGCCTCCATCTAGATGTGAGCCATGCAGAAAGCCTGATGTGTATGTTAATATTGCAGTTATTCTTTTAAAGCTCTTTTAACAATTGTAAGGTCAAGAAATGTACTTTTAAAGTAAAGAATAAGGAAACTAAACAAGGCATTTTATTTATATTGTATATCTAATTAATATAGCTGCCTATATTAATATAATATATATAATATATAGCTGCAAGGGAGAAGCAGGGTTTTTAATTAAAATAACTGTGCTTCAATAATCTAATACAGCAAAAAATAGCGTATATTTTTAGCATGAATGAAAAATAAATCTTCTCTTTCGATTCTCAATAGAAAATTCAGTTATTGCTTGCCAAAGATATTAACTGCATTATATCCCCTACAATGTCTTCTACTTCATACGTTTTGAATTTATTTTGCTTTGGAAAATGTTACATAAAATATAGGTTGTTTTCTATCTCAAAAAAGACATGATTCAGTTTTACAGATTAAAATTTAATTTCCTGTTTTGCTTCGCAGCTCAATCTATTTCCACTCTTGCTTAAGGCAATATAGAAAGTTCAGTCTTGAAGGAAGCATATCACTTATCAGAAAAAAATCTACATAAATATAAATGAATTTCTTCTCCAACAAGAACATTTTGTAAGCTTAACTGTAGAGGTTCTTTGAAATTTTAGCCCAGACTGGTTACCTAAGGCCCCTAATATTTCTTAAACTAGCATACACGTAAATTGTTTTGTCTTTGTGTTGAAAAATTTATTAAAGGAAATTCTCAAAGAATCTGGGACAGGTAGGCTACTTAGCTAAGCTCCAATTCTGGTACCAGGTACAAGGGTAATGAAAGAAAATGGGGAAGAAGATGTTCAGTTAGTACATGGGTTGCAAACAGAATATTTTTGGACATAACATACAGTGAGGGAAAAAATTATTTGATCCCTTGCTGATTTTGTACGTTTGCCCACTGACAAAGAAATGATCAGTCTATAATTTTGGTGGTAGGTTTATTTTAACAGTGAGAGACAGAATAACAACAAAAAAATCCAGAAAAATGCATTTCAAAAAAGTTATAAATTGATTTGCATTTTAATGAGAGAAATAAGTATTTTACCCCTTTGCAAAACCTGACTTAGTACTTGGTGGCAAAACCCTTGTTGGTAATCACAGAGGTCAGGTTTCTTGTAGTTGGCCACCAGATTTGCACACATCTCAGGAGGGATTTTGTCCCACTCCTCTTTGCAGATCCTCTCCAAGTCATTAAGGTTTCGAGGCTGACGTTTGGCAGCTCCCTCCACAGATTTTCTATGGGATTAAGGTTTGGAGACTGGCTAGGCCACTTCAGGACCTTAATGTACTTCTTCTTGAGCCACTCCTTTGTTGTCTTGGCCAGGTGTTTTGGCTCATTGCCATGGTGGAATACCCATCCATGACTCATTTTCAATGCCCTAGCTGAGGAAAGGAGGTTCTCATCCAAGATTTGATGCTACATGGCCCCGTCCATCGTCCCTTTGATGCGGTGAAGTTGTCCTGTCCCCTTAGCAGAAAAACACCCCCAAAGCATAATGTTTCCACCTCCATGTTTGACGGTGGGGATGATGTTCTTGGGGTCATAAGGCAGCATTCCTCCTTCTCCAAACACGGCGAGTTGAATTGATGCCAAAGAGCTCGATTTTGGTCTCATCTGACCACAACACTTTCACCCAGTTCTCCTCTGAATCATTCAGATGTTCATTGGCAAACTTCAGACGGGCCTGTACATGTACTTTCTTGAGCAGGGGGGCCTTGCGGGCGCTGCAGGATTTCAGTCCTTCATGGTGTAGTGAGTTACCAATTGTTTTCTTGGTGACTATGGTCCCAGCTGCCTTGAGATCATTGACAAGATCCTCCCGTGTAGTTCTGGGCTGATTCCTCACTATTCTCATGATCACTGAAACTCCACGAGGTGAGATCTTGCATGGAGCCCCAGACCGAGGGAGATTGACAGTTATTTAGTGTTTCTTTCATTTGCGAATAATCTCACCAACTGTTGTCACCTTCTCACCAAGCTGCTTGGCAATAGTCTTGTAGCCCATTCCAGCTTTGTGTAGATCTACAATCTTGTCCCTGACATCCTTGGATAGCTCTTTGGTCTTGGCCATGGTGGAGAGTTTGGAATCTGATTGATTGACTGCTTCTGTGGACAGGTGTCTTTTATACAGGTAACATTGGACCGAGTCGTGCCTCTGCGGCCTCTGACCCGACGTAGATCTCGACCGGCTCCTTGGTTCACCGAGGAGCTGAGAGAGATGAAACGTCGGAAAAGACGCCTAGAGAGCAGTTGGAGGGCCAGCCGAACCGAATCCGATCGAACACAGGTAAGGATACATCTTAGATCCTACCTAGTGGCGATGAGGGAGGCTAG
>NW_015386723.1:13215-18117 GCF_001527695.2 Protobothrops mucrosquamatus
TTTTCAGCAAGCGGGTCTGGCCTAGGGAGAATTTTAAATAGGGACAATTTTAATTAGAATTTTAATGGTAACACAGCGGTAAATATTTGTTTTTAATTGGTTTTTATTGGGGATAGTGTTTGTACCGTTTTAATATGCTGTAAGCCGCCCTGAGTCCTGTTGGGAGAAGGGCGGCATATAAGTTTAATAAAATAAATAAAATAAATAAATAAATAACAAGCTGAGATTAAGAGCACTCCCTTTAAGAGAGTGCTCCTAATCTCAGCTCGTTACCTGTATAAAAGACACCTGGGAGCCAGAAATCTTGCTGATTGATAGGGGATCAAATACTTATTTCACTCATTAATATGCAAATCAATTTAACCTACCACTACAATTATAGACTGATCATTTGTTTGTCAGTGGGCAAACATACAAAATCAGCAGGGGATCAAATATTTTTTTTTTCCTCGCTGTAGCCTTCCCTAGTAGTCGGCAACACTGGAGGAGTTAAATTCCAAAATATTTGAAATCACTAATTGAAAAAAGCCATACTGTTGAATAATTTATGCTGGGATAAAGGTGGGGGAGCAAAATCTTGTTAAGAGTTACGGACTTTTCAAAATAATTTAATCATGCATTATCCAGAAGTGCTCTGTGGGCAGAAAAGAAGCAATCACTATACGGCAGATTAGTCACAGTTTTTCAGCAGTTCTCTTCCTTTCTGCATGGTCAGTTCTACAGAACAGAACTCAATCATTATGATGGAACCGAATTTAAGCAGAGAAAATGAAATAAACAAGCAGTGAAACTTAATAAGAGAACATATTGTTGAACATATGCAGAACATCACATACAGATGTCACCATCAAAGGTATCTTAGAAGTTACTCTCTACTTACAAGAACCTCTAGCACTAGAATATGAAATTATATCTGCAATGTGGCTATTACCAAGTTGAAAGGCTACAGGAATTAGTGGAATATTTATTATGGAATACTGCACAGTAACAGAAAAATCTGTAAGGGTAGTCTAACCAAACTATAATAGCAAATCTGGAGGATGACACAGCAGCCAACAGATAAGAGGTCAGTCTATATGTCAACACCAAAGGAGACTTAACAGACTGTTTAAATTATCATATAATGACCTTAATTTCATGTACTATCAAAACAATGCTTTGGGTGATCCAACTCAGATTAGACGCCTCCATAGAAAGAGAAATGCCAGATGTTCTAGCTGGCTTTAAAAAGGCCAAGGAACACAAGACATTATTGCTGATGCAAGACTAATAATTGAGAAAGCCAAAGAAAGTCACTATGTGTTTCATTGATAACAGGAAGCCCTTCAGTTCTGTTGATTATTATGGAATATGCTTAGTTAAAATGGAATCTCGCTGCCTCGTACTATACAAAGTACAAGAAGCCACAGTCCTAACGGAACATGGTGAGCAGACTGGCAAAGGAGTGGGACAAGGCTGAATGCTTTCCTATTCAAACTTTATAATGAATATATACTGGGAATAGTTGCACTGAAAGAAGATGGGCGTAGGAAGAATCATCAAAAACCTGTACTATGCAGATGGCACTGGTCTGGTGGCTATTAATGAAAATCAAGGAGCAGAGTGAGAAAAAAAAGAATCAATAATAAAGATGACCAACTAAAGACAACAGGTACCTCAATCAGCCTTAAAGCTGGCTACAAAGATACTGAAGTGGTAGACAGCTTCTGCCTTTTAGAATCAACAATCAATGGTGAAGGAACCAGCAATCAAGATACGTTCCACAGATTAGCACTTGGTAGAACTGCCAAGATGGCCGTGGAAAAGATATTCCTGTGTTGGGATAAAGTCTATACCTGCAAAGATTAGAATCATGAAGACAATGACACTGTATAGAAGCAAAACTTGGACTTTAAAGAAGCAGAGGAGAAAGAGTGTTGAAACTTGAAATTTGGTAATGGAGAAGATTTCTGAAAATACTATGGATAGCCAAGATAATGAACAAATGGATCATCAAACAAATCAAGATATCTGTCTTCAGACACAAATACCCAGGCTCCAATTATAATTTTTTGATAATGATGGAAAAGTTGGAGAGAAGAGGAGGACAACTGGCAGCAAGGGACTCAGTGGGTACACTGTTGGAAGATCTGAAGGTTTAGGAACATATCCTGGATAAGGTTTATCTGTGTGTGTGTGTGTGTGTGTGTGTGTATGTGTTTGTGTATGAGAGAGAGTGAGAGAGTGAGAGAGACAGAGACAGAGACAGACAGAGACAGAGAGACACCATATCCTTATCATTTGTGCGTATGGTAATCAAGATATATGCAACATATAAAAATAGTGATAAATATAGATTTAATGTTTAATCTGGGAAAGTCAGAGTTTCCAACAAAAGTTTTTAATCCTAAAAACATTAGAATATCAAATCTAAACACCATTACACATGGAAGGCAGAATATTGAAAAATGTGACAGATTTCGGAATGCTGCAGAAATACATCACAGATTCTTCATGCAAAGCCTACTACTGCTACTCCTTACACCGGAATCTGAAAAATCAAAATATTGTGTGGTATAAACAATTCTTTGACAGCCCCCTAGTGGAAGCTTCTTTACATTTAACCATGTTTACAATATGGCTGATTAAAAACCAAGTTTCGAAGTTCAGCTTGTGATGTGAACACAGCCATCACACATTCAAAAATAAATAAATAAGAACTTGTCTCTATGAATTTGCTGGTTCCTAAAACAGGAAAGTCGGATCTCTTCCAAACCAAGGCAATTTTATGAACACTTTTGAGAGAACAATGCTAGCTAATTATCTTTCAATCTGATTGGTTCTAACGGCTGTTATCTTTAAACAATTCGTAGCATTGAACTTTTCTTGTTTACAGATCAGAATATAATCAATAGTCTCATTAATTTATTAAAACAAAGTAACAGAGTGGAAATCCAAGAAGATACACATAATAACTATTTATCTGCTCCAGTAATATTCCAATAATACCGCTGAGAATTGGCTAATGTTGTCTTATCATGTTTGTTGAAACCAATAATGGCATTAGGCAAGCACCAAAACTGCCAGAGTTTACACACATTAATCACACTTACAGACTTGCTTATATTCCTGAAGATTCCTCTCATCTGCATTAGCTATTCTGAGCATCACTGGACCTGTCCTGCAGACTCAAAAATTGCTTGGTGACAGAATTTACTGTTGAATACTGTACTCACATCCACTGAACTCCAGAGTTCCAAAGAGAATCAGTCTGCAGGTTTCTTGAATAGAACTCTTCCTCTTCAAACAATCTACCACTATTTTTGCAATACAGAACTTCCTGTGCCTGCTTTTTCAACCCGCCATCACAATTAGCAGCAGGTGAGCTGCTAAACAAGCCTTCAATCTAAACAGCAGAATCAGCTAGCCACAAATACACTAAGCAAAAAAAAAAAAAAGAGGATCATTAGCCTAATGATTTTAATGCCCTTAAATTATGCTCCAACAAAAATAATATGTCTGAGCAAAATCTCCTAAGATCTCCAGAGAGTCAGTGGCCCTGTTCACAGGATGTACTTATTTGGGCTTGGGAAGGCGGGTGAGAGGTAGGGATGTGAAGATTAACTGTCAATCAGGCTTGAAGAGTTTCCTCCTTTAACTAACATCTTTAGTTCCCTCTAGTGTCCAGTTTTTAAAATTCTGATTTTTATTTGGTCATGCTAAAGTCCAAACAAATCTATTTCCCACAGGAAGGATTCCTTATAATTAATTCTAAAATCTTATTTCAAATTTATCAAGTCCTTAATCTGTTTATAATTTACTAGGATCAAAGTCTTATTTAGTTTTTTTCTGTTTATTTCATTTTTTTTAAACTGTTAAACTTATGATTTTTTTTCCCCATGAAGGATTGAAGGAAAACTCATCTGATGTTTTCAAACCTGACCAAAATTTAAAGGAAGATTTAAAGACATTATACAAATTAAAGAAGTGAAACAGGATTATTAGTGTTAAATAGCATAAGATATAGGATGCAGCATCTTGGCTCCTGTAGAGAAATCCCTTTGTGAAGGAATTTCATAATATATGAAATCATTTTAACAATACAATGTCATCAGATGCAGCAATTCATAATATAAAAGTCAGATATAAAGCAAGTGGGCAAGAGAGACCTGAATCATTTATAAGAGTCAACAGTAGAGCACAGAGAAAGAAAATAATTTTGTTTTAATGCCATGCGTTTAACCTCTAGAACAATTTTGAGGAAAGTTATAAAGCCATGTTGGTTTTATACAAAACCTATCACAATAACCTTAACTTCTATGACTTATTGAGGTCTAATATACAGTAATAAACCCAACTCACAAACCATATATTAGGAGTTTAGAAGGCAATTATGTCATTTACTCTGCCTACATAAACATGAAGACAACAAACAATTCACAGGACACTTTTTTTTTTATCGTAAAGCAACATTGCATGATGCAATGCAATGAGACTTTAAAATCTGCCCCACCAATATACTATTGTAGTCTCACTTTTCTTCCCTTTCGGATGGTATGTTGGACTTCAACTTCACAATTCCCAAAGGCCAACAGATTGGAGAAAGGCTGTTATAGGTTGACATATGGGCTAAGCTCTTGTTTATTTAGCCAAGATTTAGTGAATAAACCACAAATAACTAATACTCGTAGTCCATGGTTTATAGCCCATGGTTTATAAACTACCACAGCTGGGTTTACACAATATATTAAGTCACAAAATAAATACGCCTTTGCTTTTGTGTGCTGTGTGAACCCAGCCATTGTTGGCTCTAGATTTTCCTTATCCAGAATAGTTGACAGCAGATTGCGGTTGTTCATCTTTCTTAAAAGAAAAAGATGTGAACACAGATGTGAACAAGGACAGAGGCTAATATGCCTGAGT
>NW_015386723.1:19523-21145 GCF_001527695.2 Protobothrops mucrosquamatus
TGGAAAAACCAAAGAGATCATTGTCAATTTCAGAAAAGGCAGGCACAGCCACACTTCTCTGTGCATTAATGATTCACCTGTGGAGATGGTTATCAGCATCAAATTCCTGGGTGTGCATTTAACAAGTAGGCTGGCTTGGTCGCTCAACAGCGAGACACTGGTGAAGCGTGAACAGTACCGCCTGCATTTTCTGCGCGTCGCATGAGAAAAGCACATCTTCCTTCCCCTATCCTTACCACTTTCTACAGAGGGATGATCGAGAGCATCCTGTCACACCGCATCATAGTCTGGTTTAGAAGCATCACTGCTTCAGATAGGAAGGCAGTGCAGAGAGTGGTGAGGATGGCTGAAAAGATTATTGGCAGTTCCCTCACTTCCTTCCAGGACATAGCACATAAGCATTGCTTGAGCAGGGTTTGTAAGATTGTCTGGGACACTACACATCCTCTTCACAACCTGTTTTCCTTGTTACCTTCTGGGAGGAGGCTCCGTGGTATCCGAAGCAGAACATCCAGATTCAGTCACAGTTTTCTTCCATGCAGTGTTAACCTTGTGAACTCTCAAGCTTCCTCCTCCGTTATGTATTCAAGATAGACAGCGATTAGTATTTATATGTTGCTTATATGTAAGGATGTAGGTTTATACATATGTTGTATATAGTATGTTTAAATGTGTGTTATATATGTGTACACTTTTGAGAGCAACTAAATTTCATTTTTAATGTGTGCCATTGTGCCCACAGTTAAAAATGACAATAAAGATTATCTATCTATCTATCTATCTATCTATCTATCTATCTATCTATCTATCTATCTATCTATCTATCTACCTACCTACCTACCTACCTACCTACCTACCTACCTACCTACCTACCTCACAAGGTTGTTGTTTTGGTAAAATAGAAGGAGGAAGGAATACTCTCTGTGTTCACCCCCTTACATTATTTATAAAAATAATAAAGGCAGGATACAAGCAAACAAGCAAGCCACAAAGTCAATGATTTTCATGTTTGGAATATATCACTCATATATTCGTTCTTGAAAAGCTGAAAGCAATGATTTCCCAATGCCATTCAAAGCACATGTTTTATGTTCAGCTAAGAAAATTACAACCCGTTAAGTATCAAAAACAGATACGCTGGCTGGAAATAAAATATATTCAGCCATCTCCACCCTACAGTTAGTGAGTAAAATGCAAATTTCTACCAAAGATCTTTTTCATTAGAAAGTCTAAAGATTGCATCCTATGAATGAATGCAAGCAAAGCTAGTTTTCTGCCACGAAGTCATGGCATGGCCAGCCCTAAGAGGAGGAAAAATCAAAAACCGAACAACAGATCTGCCTATTTCACAATATCTGCTTTATGCCTCTGATTTGTTCTGCATCTGAGAGGCAGCAGGTGAGACCCCATGCTATCCCCATATTGTAATGCTCTCTACATGGGGCTCCCCTTGAGGAGCACCCGGAGGCTTCAACTGGTCCAGAATGCGGCCGCGCGGGCGGTGTTGGGAGGGACTCGTCGCTCCCATGTAACGCCGCTGCTGCGCGAGCTGCACTGGTTGCCGGTGGCCTTCCGGGTGCGCTTCAAGGTGTTGGTTCTCATCTTTAAAGCGCTCCATGGCA
>NW_015386723.1:22443-25913 GCF_001527695.2 Protobothrops mucrosquamatus
GTCTGGCCTAGGGAATTTTAGCGGGGTTTTTTAGGGGATTTTTAAGGATAATTTTAATGATCGGCCTGTTTAAATATTTCTTTTTAATTCGGCTTTTAATTATTGTATTTGTATTGTAGTTTTTATGAGGCTGTTAGCCGCCCTGAGTCCCATGAGGAGAAGGGCGGGGTATAAATTAAATTAATAAATAAATAAATAATAAGTCTGTTTAGCTCTTTGTACATAAAATGAGAGGGGGGGAAAGAGATTTTTCACTCAGGCTCCATAATGGCTTGAACCAACGTTTTGCCATTTAAATATCTTTCATTACTGTATCAGCTTCTTAAGATGGGCAAAATATTCTACAAGATTTATATACAACTTGAATATGGAATAATGGCTTTCATACAAAATGTTACTTAAACCATTTAATAACATTATATTTTTATTTCCAAGGAGAGAAACCAGCCAGCCAGCCTATTAACAAGCAATTAACCAACCAATGGAATACAAAGATAACTATCATTGATAGTTCCTGATCTCAGACTTATGAACTCAAAGACATAGCACAAGAGGAAAAAAGTATGGAGAAGAGGGAAATAACATACTCGGGCACTAATTCTTAGTTGTAAATATCATATGCAGTGTATGATCTAATAAGAAAGGATGAAACAAAATTTTTTGCAATGGCTCTTTTGTGATTAATGTAATTTTCCAAATGGGACTTTTTAGGAAGCCCAAGGCTACTCTAATTTATAATCTTAATTTGCTCCATGTGTTGTTGTTTTTTAATCAATGTGAAATGTAGTGACCCTCTGGGAAGGAAGAATAGCACCTTTATCATATAACACAAGTCTTGTGGTGGCTGTGTGGCTTCCAATAAATTTATGACTACAAGGCACGATGATAACCTATAAAGCCTTTTAGGACTTGGTACTTGGGTACTGCAGGATTACTTCCCTCAGGCAGAACCAACCAATCCAGTGTTTGTCCTGAGCTGGAAGGTTAAGAATCCCACAAAAGTGAAATTAGGGAAGAGGGAACCAAAACTCAGTGTTTTTTTTAGCTCATGCTCCAGCCTAATGGAGTGGCATTCCCCCAGAGATCCAGAGGTCATTCTTCTTAATGCTAATCAGGAAGTTACAACTGAACTTTCCCACAGAGCTTCTAATATTGTGAGATATGTATGCTTTTTTTAGAATTGGGCAAGGTAGTAATTTATGGACAGGCCAAATTGTTTTGGTGGTTTTGTGTCAGTTTTGTAAATCCCCAGGATAACTTGCAGAGGTGTAGCCATGTGGTAAATAATCGTACTGTATCAATTAGCAAATATTTTAATAAAAAATTCTATACTTTCCTAATATTTATACTAATAAAAATTTAATGGGTTTTTTTGGTAACTGTTGTTAATATCTAGAAAGCAGGAGACCATGAGTTCAAGTTCTGCCTTAACCATGAAAGCCAACTGGGTGATTTTGGGCCAGTCACTCTCTCTCAGCACAACCCACCTCACAGGATTGTTGTTGTGGGGAAAATAGGAGGAAACGTATGTTGGATGTTTAGTGCCTTGAGTTATTTGTAAAAATAATAAAGGTGGGGAAAAAGGAAAGGAAAGGAAAGGAAAGGAGAAAGAGAGAGAGAGAGAGAGAGAGAGAGAGAGAGGGAGGGAGGGAGGGAGGGAGGGAGAGAGAAAGGAAGGAAGGAAGGAAGGAAGGAAGGAAGGAAGGAAGGAAGGAAGAAAGAAAGAAAGAAAGAAAGAAAGAAAGAAAGAAAGAAAGAAAGAAAGAAAGAAAGAAAGAAAGAAAGAAAGGGAGTCATACTTCATGTTTCAACATTTTGCTATTCTGTGAACAAATTTCAAAGGCAAAAAAATTCCTGGAGCATCTTTAAAGGTAACCCATTAAAAGTCCATCAGAGATAAAGTTTGATTATATCTAGCTAAATTTAAGCTAATCTAAAAAAAAAACATTCCATAGGAAGTGCTTAAGAAGGAAAGTTAAAAATATTGTATAAGGAGAAGCAACAAATTCTTGGAAGAAAGTGTTTGTTTTTATTTAATTAGTCTTTATTTTATTAAATTTCCTACCACTAAAACCTAGTTGGAGTAGCAATTATCATCATTTGTGGGCAAAGGATTTCATGCAGCAAGTCACCATGACTCTCACCGGAGAGGTATTTTAATGGCTGTCCTAAAAATACAGATCAAACCTTTACAGCTATCAACAGATGGTCTCGTCAGATGAACACTGTTCTTCTTCCAGGAATACAGATCTATTACTAACAGTTTAGGATGTGTTCTTCTCATGTATTACGTCTGAATTACTCACATATCTGGATATGCAGGAACACAGTATATGGGTCCTCAGCATAATATGCGGAAATCTTTCTTTTCAACATTCTAGGTTTTTCATTCTATTCTTCCCCCATGTATTGGACATACTTCTACCCTCCCTTTATGGTCAGTATTTCATCATCAATGAGGATGTCTAGTCCCGAGTGGCCTATTCTTGACAACACTCCAGCCAATCTTTCTTTCCCCCTAAAGAACTACCATTCTTCTTCATATAATAGCACTCTCCAGCCTGCTGATTAGTAATAATAATCATAACAATGATACTAATAAGAGAAGGTAGTAGAAAGATGAGAAGGATAATAATAATACTGTCATACCACATTGGTAAATATACTTAGACATAAGACGGTACTGTGGGAATTAGGTGTTCAGCAGAGCGATGGCAAGAGGGAAAAAACTGTCTCTGTGTCTAGTTGTTCTGGCATGCGATGCCCTGTAGCGATGTCCTGAGGGAAGGAATTGAAACAGCTTATGTCCAGGATGTGAGGGGGTCTGTAGATACTTTCTCAGCCCTCTTTCTGACCCGTGCAATATACAGGTCCTAAACAAAAGGCAGGTTGGTTGCAGTTGTTTTTTCTGCAGTCCTAATTATTGTCATGGAAAAACCAATGAAAAGGACAAGACAGCAGCACAAAACAATAATTCTTACTTTAAGATTCAGAGGTTTATTTTGCTAATAATTTGGAGCATAACAAGCATAATAACACAACATCACTTACATTAATAACCCATTGCAATGAGGTCCACTGGTATAGCAAATTCCAAAGGACAGCTATAGGCCAATGGCAAATCAATCAGGTCCAGACCCAACTCTTTATATCCTTTCTCATTCTAAGACTGTAGTCAGATGGTCCACTAACCTTTGCTGACTTTTGCTGACTTCTTACTGACCTCCTGCTGAACATAACTTTCCACATATACCCATTTACATTGGATCCCGCATCCATCAGCTACTTTCAGTTCCCTATTTCTTACTGTTCCAGTCCTTATGTTCTAAATATATTTGAAACAAGCAAGCTTAGCAAAATCATATTAAGAAAAGTACAATTGCAAACTGAAAAATTAAGCATAGCACAAGCTTTGGTTCAATACTTTGTCTATGAGGCCTGATTCAGTTTACCTGGGCCTAAATCTTGTA
>NW_015386723.1:26001-66595 GCF_001527695.2 Protobothrops mucrosquamatus
GCATCCATCAGCTACTTTCAGTTCCCTATTTCTTACTGTTCCAGTCCTTATGTTCTAAATATATTTGAAACAAGCAAGCTTAGCAAAATCATATTAAGAAAAGTACAATTGCAAACTGAAAAATTAAGCATAGCACAAGCTTTGGTTCAATACTTTGTCTATGAGGCCTGATTCAGTTTACCTGGGCCTAAATCTTGTATAAAAGAACAATAGCCAATATTTTCGTTTTTCACATTATCGATTGAGAGTCTGTATCTGTCCTGTTTGGTTGCTGGACCAAATCAGACAGTTACAGAAGTACAAATGACAGACTCAATAATTCCTCTATCAAGAGCTCCTGGGGCATTCTCAACTTTCTGAGTTGATGCAGGAAGAACATTCTTTGTTGTGCCTTTTTAATTATGGTTCTAATGTTAGGTGTCCATTTCAAATCCAGGGAGATTATAGAATCCCAAAATTTGAAGACTAGGACTCTATTGTTGATAGTGTGCTGTCTAATAGAGTAAGAGGTGGTAGAATAGGAGGGCTCCTCCTAAGATCCACTCTCATCTCTACAGTTTTAAGCATGTTCCGCTCTAGATTGTTCCGGCTACACCATAGGGCCAGTTGTTCAATCTCCTATCTATATGCAGTCTCATCTTCCCTCAAATGAGACCAATGACTGTTGTATCTGTTGATTAGACCTTAATTTATCATTCTGAGCAATTGTTGACTGTTGACTAGGCCTTAATTTATCATTTCATTTTACTTCTATATCACCAAAGTTGTATAATTGTTGGCAGTTTACAATCCTAAAAACATAACAATGTTTAAAAGCCACAAAAAAATTCAACCTATACCCTTAAATAGTGATAGACATTATACAAGGACATATTATATAATGTATTACAGGTAGTCCTCAACTTACAACCACAACTGAGCCCAAAATTTCTGTTGCTAAGTGAGACGTTTGTTAAGTGAGTTTTGCCCCATTTTACGACCTTTCTTGCCACAGTTGTTAAGTGAATCACTGCAGTTGATAAGTTAGTAACCTGGTTGTTAAGTGAATCTGGCTTCCCTGTTGACTTTGCTTGTCAGAAGGTCGCAAAAGGTGATCATGTGACCTTGGAACACAGCAATGGTCAGAAATATGAACCAGTTTGCCAAGCATCTGAATTTTGATCACCTGATCATAGGGATGCTGTAAAGGTCATAACTGTGAAAAACGGTCAGAAGTCACTTTTTTTCAGTGCAGTTGTAACATACAAACTGTTGTAAGTCAAGGACTACCTGTCAGGAACATCAACTCTCAAAAGCCTGCCAAACAATTCCAAGGTTTTCAAAAAAGCCACCAAAGTTATTGCTAGTCTAGAAGAGATTAATTTCATAAAGTAAGGGCCGTTATAGAAAAAGTAACCCCAAATCTTCCATTCCTTATATGTCAGGAATCCTTGACATTTCCAGCTGGGATGAATGTACTAAAGATCCTGGTTCTCCCTGAAGGAGCAATTCTACAAATAGGTGTACTGTATTAGAAGAATTAACATTTCACTTCTACCCCAAAATATATAGGAATACAGGTGACATATACCTGTAACTATTTTTATCTGCCAGAACTAGGCTGCTGCATTCCACTGCATTGTAGTTTTTAAGTAGTGTCCAAAAATGTGATGCAATGCTTTCCTAGTATTTTTGAAAACATGTGCTGTACATATTTGAAAATCTAAATATGTAACTTTACATAAGAGGAGACTTTACATTTGGATTTACTTTTAACTTGAAATTATGTGTTAATGTGATAAACAATCCCAATATTGTACTCAAAATCTATCCTTCAGTCACCAATTAGATTTTTTTTACTACTTTTATGAAACTGATGTGTTTCCCACTCTTTTTATAGAAAGCTTCTGACCTACCCTTCGCATGATACTCAGTAATTAACTTCACGATATCTGTTTTCAGATTATATCAAAGATCCAATTACCAGATCTAGAGAACAAATGTGAGGTCAAAATCCTTGTAAGAACAGCTTCCATATAAAAGAGCCTGGAACAGGAAAAACCAAACTGTTCTTTCTGGATGAAGAAGGATACTCTTTATGAAATGGCAAATGAACTTCCAAAAGAGATTGAGATCTCATTTTTCAATGAAACACAGTAAGTGCTGCGGAAAAACTGATAAATTGTGCTCATTCAGGCCAAAAAGAATTTGGGCTTATCACTCTAAGAATGATATAAAAGATAGCAGGAATAAGAGAGCAGGGTAAGAGAGTAGGAATCCTAAATTTTAACAATTTTTCAAGCCTTAAGCTTCAGTACTTACCTAGTTTGTCATTTTTAATTTAAATACATTACAAGGCTTGAAATGCTGAAAGCAGTTGTAAATAAATGAAATAAGCTAACAATGACTTGTTTACATCCTGTCCATTTGCCTTTTCAATTATTTCTAGCCATTAAGGTAAATGGGAATAGAAGAAGCAAAACAAGCAACAATTATAAAAAAAACACCCTCAGCCAAAATGTTTATCTGGGATTAGAAAGCAGATGAGTTGGCAGAAACCTAAGTTAGAGCTGACGATCTAAAAGGGCCCCTCATCTGACATTGCAAAGATCACTCTGACATTTCAACAATCCTTCTGGGCAATAGCCAAGGAGAAACATATTAGCTGGCTGCTTTAACAGCTGTCATACAAACACCCCTTCTAAGAAATGTGGTTGCCTTCTTTAGAACAAAATAAACAGAATGAATAAAACTCTCCTTTTGAAGCATTTGCAAATCTCACATCAAAATATGTCCATCAAAAACAAATCCATCAAAAATATGACCATCAAAACAAATGTACTGTTTATCAAGTAAAGATAGGTGCATTGGTTATTTTTTAAAAAAAGATCTTTATTTTCTGAAAGAAACAGAGATGCATTGCCACAGCCCCTACAAAGAAAACAATAATCCATTGTTTCAGCTACAGCTAGAAAGAAGCAGGCTCACAGCAGCAATACAAAAATTGAGAGTTTTATTCATCACATTAATGAACTGTCCTGTATAATACTGTATAATTTTTTTAGGCTATAAAACCTGATAATAATTTTTTAAAAGTACCAGAACCAATGGCTGCATAAGTGAATTCTTGTTATTTTTACCTTTAGTCTCCCATGGAACCCCATTAAGTTCTCATTGAATCTTGAGGTTCTGCAGAACACAATTTTAAAAGCCCGACTTCATAACAGATAACATACCAAACTAACTAACTCACAGTTCAATAACAGAGGCTCATCAGTTTGTCTACATATGAAGATATGAGAGCTAGATTTCCCCCCCTAAACAATATCTTGTGAGGTAAAAGAAACAAGTAATAAAAGTACATTAAAATGAAGACAATAATGTCTCCACATCAGTTCTAAAATCTTCCTAGACTTACTGATGTCATCACTGCTAATGGCTGTGTACGTGTTATAAGCAGGAATCACTCATATTAGAAAGTTTTTTTTATGACAGTCTTCAGTCAAGCTTTACTGATCATAAATTCTATGTATCTGACTCCCATATACTTTCTAACCACTTTCCAAGGAAGGGGAAAAGATAAAGTAATTGGAGGCTTTTTAAAATAGGCACTCAAAGATTAAGTCACAAAATAAAATTACAGTCTGCTTTAAAAATGTTTTTTAATCATCCAACGGAGGCCCTATTCACATTATCAAATTAATATAAACCATGACTCGCACATTGCATTATACCAAAAACAATAACAAACCACATTGCCTAAACCATTAAGGGTGAATTCAGCCAAAGCGTCTCCTGGTATTCATGAGACAACCTCTTTTACCTAATACGTTCTTGTTCACACATATGTTGAAGCTTAGATCAGTACAAATGTTGATAACTGGCATGAGAATATTGATCTTTTTCATCCAGAACTACTACCTGCCCCTTTATTGTAAGGTTACCTTAACATAATCTTACAAGGCTGAAAGTACATTTCTCCTCCTTCACCCTTACAATCCAAGAAACTAGAGACGGTCCTTTCTGAGACATTTATACCACACACACACACATACACAGAGTCTTTCTTTTGTAAGTTCAGCTGTCTTTTATCTGACAATTGCCTAGAGTCTGTGGCTCTTCCTCTTCTCTCAAGGTCATTCCCACATATTATTACACAGCCTGACCATCTCCATTAAAACCATTCTACAGATGTGAACTACAATGACATCCACTGCATTAGACCTGAATCTGCTCCAATTAGCATTAAGCCTAAAAATGAAAAGAAGCCATATGAGCGTTTGTCCATGAAAAACAATCTCTCTCCAAAGCAATTTTGATAGAAAAGTAGCTCAGGGAGAAAGGGTTAGGCTTAAGGGTTCTTACCAATTTCCAGTCAAAATAGTTATTATTTCAGAAAATTACATTCAGGAAACAGGGCAGTCGGTATCATTGATCCATTCATTTCTCAGAATCTAATTTAGTCTGGTCATAAAAAATGCACACTCTGTTGAACACCCTTCTAAATTTAAGAAATGGGGCAAGGGGACACCATCAAGCTAACAAAATTCAAATTTTGCTTGGTGCAGCCAATGAATCAGTTCATTGTGAGCCTCAGGCCTGGGTTTTATAACTGAGATGGAGTTCGATTTGGCATTTTCAACTTTGACAATTTTGTTGCCATTGTTCTTTCCACTGCTAAAGATAAAGATGTTAAGATAAACTCCTCATGGTCTTAATAAGTGCATAAATGTTTGAATGAACACATGAATCAGCTAATATTATTTTAGGCAAGGCCAGATTAAGTACAGCACAAGATGGTGTCCCTTGACAAAAGCAAAATTCTCAAGCCATGAAAAAATATGATATCTGATGACACTTTCAAACCAAACTTTATTGGAAATCAGTGAGTGGTACGGTTACAAAAATTGTAACGTCTAATTTCAACTTGTCCCGTCTGTTCCTGTTAATAATTTTTTTTATAACTGATTTCAGTTCGTCGTCAGTTTTTTATTCCCCTTACTATCGATCCCCCTTTTGTAAGACACCGAGGGAAAGTAACCACTGAATTCCTACACGAATAAAACGAATTACATTAATCCAGGACTGTTTTTGAGCTAAGAAGATAATTCCTCCAGAATATTCAGATATTGATAGCTGTATTCACAATGTGCCACCCTAGTGGTGCAGTGGTTAGAATGCAGTATTACAGGCACACTCTGCCCACAGTCAGGAGTTCGATCCTGATGGGGCTCGAGGTTGACTCAGCCTTCCATCCTTCCAAGGTCAGTAAAACGAGGACCCAGATGGTTGGGGGCAATATGCTGATGTTGTAAACCATTCAGAGAGTGCTGTAAAGCACTACAGAGTGGTATATAATTCTACGTGCTATTGTTATGTAAAGGACCATTACAGTTTCCCAAATGTGATTATCATTACAGCATCTCTCTGTAAAATTTCAGAAATTAAAAAAAAACTTTTTTGTGCTTTTGAGTCAGTGTTGACTCCTGGCGACCGCCTGGATGAATATCTGCAGTTCCTTGGCAAGGTTTTCCAGAAGTGATTTGCCACAGTCTCTCCTAGGACTAAGATAGATGGAGTGTCACAAATCACTCAGCTGGCTTTGACTAGAACCTATGGGCTCTCACTTTTTAGCCTTGTACTTTAACTACTACACAAAAGTGGCTCTTTAAATTAGCAGAAACCCCAATCTTGTAATTTGAGTTGGGTGATTAGACCCTAAGCTCTAGAACAGTGATGGCGAAACTTTTAGAGACCGAGTGCCCAAACTGCAACCCAAAACCCACTTATTTATTGCAAAGTGCCAGGGCCGCATCAGCATTGTAGTGCTCTCAGGGGAGCGGGTGGGGGGCGTGGCCCACTGGGTGGGCATGGCCGCTGGGTGGGCATAGCTGTGGTGGTCACAGCTGTGGTGGTCACAGCTGCGGTGGTCATGGCAAACTGGGTGGGCATGGCCGGGGTGCATGGGCCGGGACCAGGGTGGTGGGGACCAGTCCGTCACCATCTCCGGGACATCCCCAGGGGGCCAATGCCCCGTGCTCGCTCACTTCCTGCCCCGTCGCTTCCAAACGCCACGTGCTCGCTACTCTGGCAAACTCTGCTAGGGCGATGGCGTGTGTGCCCACAGAGAGGGCTCTGAGTGCCGCCTCTGGCACCCATGCCATAGGTTCACCACCATGGCCCTAAGCTCTAGAACAATTGAGTAACATGAATTCCAATCCCCTTGAATATTAGTCTTTGTGGCCAATGAAGCAGCATAATATTAGTTGTAGTTCAACAGCCCCTGAAAGGCTGTGCATAGTTCTAAAGCAGGAGTAGGGAATAGATTTTTTTTTTCATATTTCATCTGCAATCAATGTTTCTGATGTGTTTGGCTATCATATTGCCTCTCATGATTTCTAGGCTAAGCATATCCAGTCCCTTCAATCTTTCCATGTACTGTAGTACACATATCTGGCATCTCATCACCTACTTTGTCTCCTACTTCCTGATTACCTTCACTAAAATATGGCACACCAAGAAAGCCGCAGGAAAGGCCTAACCAAAACAGAACAGATTGCTCCCATTAGGTCTCACAATTGAGACAAGAATCCCTCCTCACCTCATAAATTTATTTGTATGTCACATCAAGTCCCAAAGTAACATTAAAAAGGGGATTAATGTGTACTCTGGGCCACCACTAATTTATCATTAAGAAAATTTATATGGCTGCCCAACTCACAGTGACTATGGGCAGCTTACGCATAGACCTAGCTCAGAGAATCTGACTCCAGAAAAATAATGCAAACAAAAGTGAGCATAAGCATCTAACAATTAAATAAGCTACAACAACCTTGTAGAACTAAGACACTTTACATAGCTGCAGGAGGAAGAGAAACCTATATTCGTATATCACATTTAACCATGGATGATTATGGCCCATGAAATACCGTAAGCCACAATCAGCTAGATCAGGGGTCTTCAAACTTGGCCCTTTTATGGCTTGTGGACTTCAACTCCCAGGATTCCTCAGCCAGTGTGCCCTGCAATCTAAAATCAATATGAATTAAATGTTTCTCAGGGGGGCAATCGAAGATAGAGCAGCCTCTCTTCCCCTACAGTTGAGCAAAGAAACTGCAGTACAGGCAGTCCTTGACTTACAACAGCAATTGAGCCCAGCATTTATGTTGCTAAGCGAGACATTTGTTAAGTGAGTTTTGCCCGGTTTTACCTTTCTTGCACAGTTGTTAAGTGAATCACTGCAGTTGTTAGTAACATGGTTGTTAAGTGAATCTCTCTTCCCCATTGACTTTGCTTGTCAGAAAGTCGCAAAAAATAATCACAACTCCAGGACACTGCAACCGTCATAAATATGAACCAGTTGCCAAGCATTTTAATTTTGATCACATGACTATGGAGATGCTGCAACATTCGTTAAGTGTGAAAAACGGACAAAAGACACTTTTTTCAGTTCCATTGCAACTTTGAACAGTCACTAAATGAACTGTTGTAAATCGAGGACTACCTGTATTTCAGACCAGCCTAATAGGTCTCTAGCAGCTTAATCTAGATCCCAATCCCTGCAATTTCCACCATTCCCTTTTTAATAGGCTCTTGGAACGATGGGAATTGCAGTGCAGAAAATGAATGGCGGACGTTTAAGGCTGCAAAAATGGCTTAATACGGGGAGGTTTTTGCACACGTTTCCCCCCCCGTCCCACCGACGGGTCACGGCATTTACCGGGCATCTGCTAAAGAAACCCTACCACGCTTCCTCCTCAAGCCCCCACCTCGAAGCGAATTCGCAGCACAGCGTGTATCCGCAGAAACGGGGGACGCATCAATCCGTTTGAAAGCCAGGCGCTGCTTCCGCTTCTAAGGCAGACCGGCTTACCGGAAGTGCATCAAGGCTGCAAGCACGTGAGAACTAGACAAGAAACGGGGTCTGGGACCGGAGAAGTTATTTATTTTGCTGCTTCTGATTCTTTCGCTCGTGGTGTGTATCAGTAAGCGTTGTATGAAGTTTCCCCTCCCCCCATACATAATTCCTCTTGTAACTCCCCAAGTCGAAGCAAAAAAGTAAACAGGAATAGGGGCGTGGGGTTAGCCCTTGAGAAAATAGAAATGCTGCTTTAAAATATACAACTAATGTGTGCCATAATGTGCCATAATGCCTCCTTAAGGAATTAGGGAACTAGTGAAAACTTATCTTTATTTCTAAAGATGGAAATAAGGGGAAGAAAGACCCTATTCCGGCCATCTAGGTTGCGGACAAAAGGGAAGGGAGGAAGGAAGCGAGAATACTTTTTCTAAGGTACGTAGAATGAGTGCGCTCTTATCCTACAATATTGGTTTCTCCTTGCTTAGTATTTTGATAAGGTTTTTAAATCCCATATGGAATCAAAGATAGTATTAGGACAGATGGCACTTTGAAGCAAATGTCTGTAGAATGCCCATCTTAAAAGATGAGACTTTGATTTGATGTTCATTTAGTACTTCGCTCATGTAGACATGGATCTGCCATTTTTTTCCCCAGAGGATCAAAAAAAAAGTCATGTATTCGAACCACCATCTACTGCTTTAGTACTATAATTCCTACAATGGCCGATCTGATATCTCTAGGAAGTTTACGCAAAGAGCAATAGTCTCTTCAATCCATTGTCTTCAATCTATTATTAATTCTTAAGTATAATTAAGAGGAAATATAGAGCCAAAACATTACACATAGACAGATTTCCTGTGCTGTTTGTCAAAAGGTTACTCTACATCAGGGGTAGTCAACCTTGGCTCTTTTATGACTCGTGGACTTCAACTCCCAGAATTCCTGAGCCAGCTGGCTCAGGAATTCTGGGAGTTGAAGTCCACGAGTCATAAAAGAGCCAAGGTTGACTACCCCTGCTCTACATGTACAGTATAACATTTGAGTGGTCGAGTCTGGTAACATTTTTTTAAATTGGTGAATTTTGTTTGAAAAGCCTTTTAACAGGGTCGAAAAGGTGCTACCAGACTCCTTATGATTTTTGGTTACTGTGGTAGGCTAACACATGTCCTTTCCTGCAGTGTTTACATATAACATTCCTATCACATACATACTGGCAGTAGTGTTAAAATATAAAGGTACTGGCTTTGTTGTGCATTCAAGGTGTTTTATAGTTACTCAGTGGCAGCAAAGGTCACCTCAGTAAACTATACAGTATCATCAAGATAATGTACCACAAGGAAATAAAATTCAATAGTTTTGAATAAACCAATGAAGTTTTGAATATTGTTCTGCTCTGAAAAATAAAAACAATGGTTATGAACCCTTTTAACATTAATATTGACTTTATATAAGGATCCAAAAGCAAGCATGGAATATTAATATTTGGCATATAGAACAAAATATTACTTATCTTTTTTTAATCCAATGTCACACAAAGATTTTCACACTAGTAGTATTACCACTGCATTGCTTTAAACTATCTTAAAAAGGCAGGATATGATTGGGCATTTTATTGCCTAAAAATTATTCTAGCCAGGTTAACTTCATTTCAGGAGATGATACATCTCCCTATACTCATTATATACACAACAGTATTTTCATTTGTAGGTTTCCTTTTGGCATCTGTTTCCTCTTTCTGGGAATATAATATTGGATGGATCTTTTGTGTAATGTATGTCAAACTGAATACAGTAGTAGATAAAAAGACAAAACTACATTAAATAATTTCAAAATTAATAATCCTGATAATATTTACTATTTTGCTTGAGAAGTCTTTCTTCTTTATCAAAAAATGAATTTGTATGTTGATAAGCATGACATATTAACAGTCCCTTACTGTAAAAGGAGTCAGGGGAGGAGTTCTCCTGATAAATTCTCTTAGTGAACCCCAATAGTTGAAAAATCCCCTATTAATAGATTCCAAATACTGGTGATAAAAGCCCATGCCTCTCTTAATACACACAAAATCATATTAATATGGATTTTGGCCCCAAATTTGGCAGTAAAAAGACATTTTTAAATTACCGTACTTTTTCAACTCAGTTCTCTGAGGTGTACAGTTTTGGGGGTTAGTATTAATCTCATTTTAATAGTATAGGAACCTGATTTCACATTATTCAACTATAGCTCTACTGGCTGACCAGGACAGGGTGCCCCAGCTCATTATGTAAAAGCCATGCAAATAATGAGTTTCTTCAACTTTGTTAAAAGGGATTAGTGGTTTAGAATTAATTTCAGTTAATTCCACTAAAATCTCCAATAGTTGGAGAATGTGGTTCAAATAATAAATGTATTGGAATAAACTGCCAAGCAGCATTTTGAGGTTAATCAGATATTTAGATATTCCATGTTTCAGGTATAATAAGTCCAGAGAGATCATATAAAACAAGAAGGGCAAATATGGTGTCTCTTGGTCCTGCATGGCCCGTCTATGTTCTGAATGCTTTTCTTCCCTTACCTCTCCTTAACTTTATCCATGATATACCCATCAACCTGCTCCTCCCAATTTTTCCAGACCCTTCTTTTCTACCTCAAGAGGACATCGGAGAGGAAAGGAAGATGTTTGAAAATCATAGGAGGATATGTGAGCCAATTGGATATGCTGTGGATAATGTAACATGACAAGAGCCACATGTTCAACCATCCTATAACTCCCCATCTTCTCACGCCTTTCCCTATTTTCCCTTGACCACTGCTAATGTCTATGGCAGAAGGGTATTATGCCTTTAAGGCTCATTGTTAGCAGATGCCTCTGAGCTGAATAAACATGATTTAAGTTCTACACATTGACTGCATCCCTTTTGGCAGTTATTTTAATCTGTACCCGTTGCTGTGTATGATTGGCTATCTTACTCACACATTGACTGCATCCCTTTTGGCAGTTATTTTAATCTGTACCCGTTGCTGTGTATGATTGGCTATCTTCCTGTGAGTAAAAGCACTTGTTTGCAGTTTGAAGTCACTTGATAGTGGACCTTGAACCTAAGGTAAAGCCACAGGGTGGTGCTGGTCTGAAAGTAATTGGTGACCGGAAACGAATTGTTATTAGTGGACTAGCATGTGCTATATCATATCATTAAGGAGTCATTAGGAAGTGCTGTAGAGAATTGATATAAGTGGCTCCAGGTATTTCAGTTGCATATGATAGCTAGCAGGCCCAAACCTTAGAGTGAATCATCATATCTCTTAATTAAAAGTGTTCAACAAAGTAAATAATTTGTACAGCATAATTTTGTCTCCCTCTCCTGCAAAGTTTTAAAAATATTGCTATGCAACTTGTTCTAGGATTATTAAAGTGATGTTTTGTTCACTGCAGTAATATAAAACATGCTAAGGTACCAACAGTACTTCTTATCTTCCTGTTTCAAAGGCAGCTTGTTTTAGTGGAGAACTACTACAACAGTAAAAGTAAAGGCGTCCCTGCAGATTTTACTCCATTAGTTGTTGCATGACAGCATGCTATCATGGAAGTGGTACCTGTTAATCTACTCACATTTACATGTTTTTGAACTGCTAGGATGGCAAGGAACGGGTGCTTACCCCATTGCATGGCGCTTGGGTTTCGAATCTGAGCTGCCAGCTTTCAAAGCTGACAAGCTCAGCTTCTTAACCACTGAGCCACCAGGGCAGTGGTTCTCAACCTTTTTAATGCCTCGACCCCCAACCGCTCGTAAGTCAAGGACTAAACCGGTCGTAAGTTGAGGACTACCCAACCGGTCGTAAGTCGAGGACTTTCCCTGCCCGGGAGCGCTGCGCATGCGTGGTTCCGCCCCCTGCGCCGGCCGAGGCGTAGCTGGCAAGCGGCAGAGACGGAGCAGGCCGACCACCAGCTGGCCCAGCTCAAGGGAGGTAAGGCACCCGCCGGAAAAGGGGAAAAAAATGGCGGACAGCCTTGCTTGGCGACTCCCGTGAAATGGTCGATCGACCCCAAATGGGGTCGCAACCCATAGGTTGAGAACCGCTGCACTAGGGTGTAGTGTTGAATGAACTGGTTATCCAAGGCTATTTCAGGTAAGTTGAAAATCTATACAAATAAGGCATTTCCCATTGTACTACACCTCGTGGTTGTTGTCTTTTGCTATCCTGTTTTCCTTTTCCAACCATCCTAGAAAAGAAGTCAGACTGAATGACAGCTTGGCAGCTCTTAATGTTATAAATTCCTGCTTCTTGTGCCATAATAAATGTGTCAGTTGTTCCTGGTTCCTCCCACTTCGCTTTCCCTTGTATTAAAGAGCATTTCTAATCAAAGTTTAACTTTGAATGAAGCAGTTAATCATAGAGTAATAATCTTGGCTAAATCAATAGATCTCTAGATCAGCAATCAGCCGTACATTATCGGCCTGTCTGAGAGTCTGAGCTTGCACTGTAAGACTTTAACGCTTTAAACATTTACAGTAATCTGCTTGAGTGCTTCCTGTTTCAGGCATTTATTGTGAAAATCTGTCAAATATGAACTCTGAATGTCCTTTGCTGTAAAACAGAGTTTCTACCCTGATTGCAAAATCTAAACAACATCAATTATTATTTGTATTGAAAACTGGGGCAATAGTTTTTGGGTGAACAAGCAGGAAGTAGATCCAAACAAAGTGAAACATGAGTAAGGCCGAATAAATAGTCTTGAAACATGAAATATAATAAAAAATAAAAAAGAGCTAGAGCAGTGTAGCTGGAGGAAAAACTACCTTGATCTCTCAAGGGCTTTTGATAACAATCACAATAGCCTTCTGGATGAACTAGGGACTGGGAGTTAGCAGAGATGCTGTGTTAGTAGTTTTTTCTTGGTGGTTGATTTGATTTGATTTGATTTGATTTTATTAAATTTATACCCCGCCCTTCTCCCGGAGGACTCAGGGCGGCTTACAGCCAGTTTAAAACAATGATACAATACAATACAAAATTTAAAAATGATTAAAAATAAATATTCAAATTTGGCCACTTCTACTAAAAATTTGATTAAAACCAATTTAAAATACCCCTAGGCCAGTCCTGCCCGCTGAAATAACCAGGTCTTGAGCCGCGCCGCCTTCCTCCCCTCTAGGCCTTAGTGGGCCTAGAGACCCCCGTCGAGCAAGGTCTCCCACCCACGAGGCTGTCTCTTCCGAGAGGGGGACCCCCAGCGGTCGGCTGTGACAGACCAACTACCGTGGGACTCCTCCGCCTCTCTGTGGGAGCGTATCGGCCGGTGGGAGGTAATCTGTGGCAGAAGGCGGTCTTCCAGTCAGTGTTGATGGGGAAGAGGTCTGTGGCTCCTTACTTACGGGATGGCACAGGGCTTAATACCCTTGCCCTTTTTGTTTAATATCTACATGAAACATCTGTAAAAGATCACCTGCTGGTTTATTTATTAATCAAATTTATATGGCTGCCCATCTCACAGAAAGTGATTCTGGATGGCATACAACAATCCAATAAAATTGTAAATAAAGAAAATCATTACCTGAAACCAGTCTGGAATCATTGTAATTGTACATCTTGACCCTGGGCTGTGAAAGTTTTGTCCCAGTGTCTGGAAGCTGTGTAGGTCTGGATGGATAGGGACAGACTTGGACAATCCTTATTAGACCAAGTGGTTATGGATATTTGACTCTTCCCTATCCTGTGGACTTCCCACATCTAATCTCTAATGAGATAGCACTATCCTATTTGAGACTGGTGTGTAACCTAGTAGTCTCCTTGGATTCATAGCTCCTATTTGAAGAGCAGGTGGCAGCTGTGGCCAAGAGGACCTTTCAACAGATTCATCTGGTCTGCCAATTGCATCTCTTCCTAGGTTAGAAAGCCATTCAGATGGTCACTTGTGCCTTAGTGATGTCACAATTGGACTCTTGCAGTGTGTTCTAGATTGGACGGACCTTGAAGACCACCCTGGAGTTATAGCTGGCCTAGAATGTGGGAGCAGAAAAGTAATGATCATGCAGCAGTATGCCCAGATGACATCAGTAGGCTTCCAGATACAATTTGAAGTACAGATTATCACCTACAAAGCCCTTATGACATAAAGCCTGGCTATTGGAAGGACTACCTATCTCTTGACAGCTTCTACCTAACCTGTAACACCAGAGAGTGGGCACATTCCAAGTCCTTTTGATCAAACAGTGGTATTTATCACGACTTAGGAACTGCATCGTCTCTGGTGCAGTTGTCCCCCTGGAACAACATTCCCACAAGATCTGTAGGTTTCCCACCATGATGTTGTTCATAAAAATCACTGAAGACCTGGTTATTTCCCGAGGCCTTGGCGTACAATGGGTGACATTTTTTGTTTGTTATATATGGTTTCCTTTTAGAAGCGTACATCTTCATTGAAAGCTGCCCAGAGTTGTGTAAAGTTGGGCAGCCTCTATGTCAGTGATGGCAAACCTTTTAGAGACCGAGTGCCCAAACTGCAACCCAAAACCCACTTATGCATCGTCGGGTGCCGGGTGGGTGTGGCCCATTCGGTGGGCGTGGCTGCGGTGGTAACGGCAGACTGGGTGGGACTAAAAAGTTCAATCAATCAATTCCAACTTTGCAAGATCTTTTTTTTTTCGTGAGAAGTTGAAATTGATTGATTGATTTAATTTATTTATTTTTTGCACACAGCAGCGGAGGCCTAAAGCGAAAAGGTTTTATAAAACCCAGCTGAAGGCCTAGGACTGGGGCGACGGCACGTGTGCCCACAGAGAGGGCTCTGAGTGCCACCTCTGGCACCCGTGCCATAGGTTCGCCACCACTGCTCTATGTTGTATAAAATAAATAAATAGTCTGCATGCTAGCTTAAAGCAGAAGAACTCCATGAGATCAAAACTGACTTTATGCCATTGTAGGTGGCAGTCACAATACAACCTTAATGGTTGGTTGCAATCTTTGAAACAGCTGTTATATTTTTACAGATGTGTGTTATCAAAGCATGTTTTGCCCAAATGGTTGAATGAACCTAGATGGCTGTTTAAATTGCAAAAAGACTGACCTTTTTAAGATAATAAAGAATTGTGGAAATCAAATGATGTAAGTGGGAATCTGGGTGGGGTATCATTAGGACACTAGGTGTTTATTAGCCCAGTATATTTATTATTAGAGAAAGAAATGCAACTCGTTCTTCTGTCCTGAAGTCAGCTGAATGACTGAGACTTGTCAATGAATAAACTGATTCCAGACACAGAAGTCTTCTGTCAGCTATAGAGTTCACTCACCAGAAAAACCTATTTCACCACTGTCTGAGGACTTTTTCCTGAATAATGTTTGGCGCCTACATAAATAAAAATAGGATGTGGTTTCATAGGCCTCCAGCACAGGGTACCTATTATCACTTTTAGATTAAAACAAATTCTCTGAAGATCTGTAGCCATGCAGTGAAAAATAATATTTCCCCAGGCTTGAAAATTGATGTTGCTGGCACTGATATGTAAATGAAGTTACTTTCTCCACTGTGAATCCTTTGTACATGATTTGAATAATAATGTACTTCCATGTCTAATTTACAAAGATTCATTCTGTTAAATGTCTTGGAGTTACTGCAGAAAACACTCCAATATTCTGGACCATAGACTGTTTGGTGTATCTGTAAAAATGTATGTAAAACCTGACCGAAAATGACCTGCCTATCATTTGAAATCCTGTTAGTTCTTTTGGTTATGAAAGACTTAGAAATTTGCAGCATTTGAGGAGCTCTATATACTCTCGGCTACTAAGGATATCCAGTGAAACCACCAGAGGAACATGAACTGGAATGGTTGAGCAGGCAGGTCTAGAGCAGGGGTCTTCAAACGTGGTCCTTTTATGACTTGTGGACTTCAACTCCCAGAATTCCTCAGCCAGCGTGCCTGGCTGAGGAATTCTGGGAGTTGAAGTCCACAAATCATAAAAGGGCCAAGTTCGAAGACCCCTGGTCTAGAGGAATGAGGGGATACCTCATCCTGCCACAGTTTTACAAACATACAATTTAATGAAGACTCCTTTGTTAACATACGGGCTCTTGGATATATAGATCACCAGCGTATTTTGATGAATGAAGCAAAAAGGATTAATGCTGAAAACCTCCAGTTTTATGCATCATAATAAAGCTGCTAATCGGAATTGTTTTGGATATATAATTGTGGATCGAGAGGGCTAAGAATGCTGAATCAGGGCAGGCAACGCTCCCATCTGCCAGTCACACCTCCATAGCCAGCTAAAACTATTGGACAGAGGGTGTACTTTGTGCACAAGTCGTTTCAGATTAATCAATAGACTTGTCTTTATTTGGAAACCTTCAAAATTATCCCAGTGATTTGTTTGCTAAAACCATTTATAGTGTCCTAGGCAAAGTTTGTACTGTAAGGTCTTTGCAAACAAAGATTAAATTAATAACATTGGTACTGTACCCAGACATAAATTGAATAACGATATGGATAGCGTCAAAACATTATGCACAGTAAATGGGTCATACATTAGGATTAAGAGCTGTGATGGCACAGTGGTTAAAATGCAGTATTGCAGGCTAATTCTGCCGACTGCCAGGAGTTCGATCCTGCCTGGCTGAAGGTTGGCTCAGCTTTCCATCCTTCCAAGGTGGGTAAAATGAGGACCCAGATTGTTGGAGGCATTATACTGACTGTAAACTGCTTAGAGAGGACTACGAAGCAATATATAAGTCTTAAGTACTATTGCTGTTGCTATTATAATAGGATACCCTGAAAAAAAAGGAGGAGGAGGAAAAGTCAACCTGCTTTGAAGACAATGACATCTACTTTCATACTGTTGCTAAGAAAACTCCAAGGAAGTATCCATGTAGTCACCATGAGTCAGGAGTCCAAGTCCAGAAACTACTTATTTGTAGTTTTGTATATTTGTATACAATATCTATCTAGGACAGCCACGGGAAAACCAGCACTTCTCATCGAAAAGCTTACCTTTATGGGGGCATGGAGAACAATTAGTAAAGTAAAACATTCAAAGAAGAGGTTTTTTTCCTTGTTTTCCTTCAATAGTTCTATAAAATCTCGGGGGCATTGGAACGTGCCAAATTATGGTAATCCTCTCAGGATTGTCTGCAAAAGCTAATAGCTGGGTATTGTTGAGAGTTGAAATTTATACCAAATATGGCCAAAATTGGAAAACAGCCCTGCCAAGTGGGGGAGTGGGCTGTTTCTAAAATACAGTGTTTTCATGGTTGAGGCCTTTCTCGTGCACCAGGAAAAGCCTGGGACCTTTGAATCCAACCTGTTATATTTTTATGATTCAGACTACCTTCCTTCCCCTGATAAATGTAATCCATTTATTTGTATGTTAATGTTTCAACAAATCACATGCTGATTCACAACGAAACTCAGATAACAATTGTTATAATACCTCACAGTATTATTAATGCATGAATTGTAAGTACCATTCATATCCAACGAACAAGTTAATAATCTAGTATCAATTACATCAACACAATCCCCAGGACAAAGAGAATAGTTTATATTTAAAAGTCATGCTAAGGTTTCTCACCTGCATCAAAATAAAAACAAGTGATCCTTTTTGCCCCCTTGTAAAGATTCCTAGAGCTGGGAATAGGGAAATCTTATTGTCACAGACAAGAAAAACAGACTTGCACTGTTTTCCAGGTGGTTCTGACCTGGAATACAGAATTCCATACACCAGTGTATGAGACCATATTGAATTTGAAACAACCCATTATGATCAAAATAGTTTTCTGAGCTGAAATAGGTTTTTTTCAACCATTCAGGAACTATTTTGAACTTGAAATCCAGATACTGTCAACTTGGAATACCTCTAAATAGTCAGAAGACCCTATTTCAAATCAATTACAAATGTTTCAGGCTTAAAACTATTATTTTGAAATGTTTTTGCACCTTTCTGCTTATTTGTGTTTTCATTAATTGCTAAATGTAAACCGGCATCATTATTTCTATATCTCCTTTTCTGCCAGATCTAAACATGATCTAATATTCAATCAGATCCGAGTGTCAAAGAGAAGATAAATTTTACACAATTGCTATGGGCACCATGAAAAAAGATAATCGGCAATGATGTAATTTGTTGTTTGCCTTTGTTACACATGAATTATTACATACTGTAATAAGTTCTTGAGGGCAACTGACATGCCCAGGATTAGTTATGCAACTGACTTTCGGTAATAAGAAAAAAAAACCAGTTTCTTCCCTTTAATGATGTAGAAGATGATTGTATTATGTACAGATAGGATTGTTAGTTTTCCTCATAGCGCTTCTTTAGGGCAATTTGGAACAGCAAAATACCTGCTGTTCTAAAGAAACCATCTGTAATAGAAGGCTTTAACGTGTGCATCACAGCAAGGAAATACCAAGGTGTACTCTTCACCATTAAATGCATCCGGACTTCTAGCATGATTACTTCTTTTTAAAGAATCCTTTATCAAGATTTTACTTATTGACCACAAGCTGGGCACTATAAACACCTTGCTAATGCTGTTCTCTGGCAGATGTTAAATATATATACTAATTTATGGTGATAATGAATAGTTTTGATTTAATGTTTAGAGACCGGTGCAACAGATGAGTAGCTGCTTCTCTTTTCAGTCATCTGCCTCCAAATTTCCCCTTTCATCTGCTGATTGAGGCTCTTTAAGAGCTGCTGTAAACTATCCTGTGAAGGATCTGTGAAGACTTACAATACAGAAGGAAGATCTGATGCTTCAAATGGACTGTTTTGCTGTTTCAATATTACTAATATCATCTTACGGTACCAGGAGACTGTAAGCTAAAGCAATCAAAGCTAAAACTTGCCAAGCTTTTTAAATTTCAACACACTGACAAATTCTTGAATCTTAATACAATTTTGAATGATTCATCTCTTCATTCTTTATTGGTTGGAATAAGCATTTTCACAGCTGTGCAATAGAGAAAACTATACAGCAATACATGGAGCAAAAACAAGAATTGCCAAATGAAAAAAAAATAACAAGAGATATTCTGTTACTTTCTTTTCTTCTGCTAGGCTAAGTTTACATTTTGTAGCTTTTTTTTTTTTAAAAAAAAGCAAGCTAGATTAAGAATCCCTACAGTCCCGCCCCCTCCCTCCCCCCCCTCTCTCTCTCACACACACACACACAATGGTCTGGGAGATTAGCCAAGAACTATTAGTAAAGGGAAATCATGTGATTGTGTTTTGAATGAATTTCCATTTTAATTTTCAGCTGCGGTTGTACAGAATGAATGTTAAGAACTAACCAGTAAGTTGCTGTTGTTTTATGGATGATCTTCTATCCCATAGTCTTTTTCTACCTAAATGATTGTTGTAATCTCAGATTTGTTATTCTATAGTCATCAAGACTGTGGAACTCTTGCAATTTTTCATCAGCCCACTGAAGTAATTGGCCAGGAAGTATAGCTTCTGAAAACGCTTTAAGCTTTCAGGGAAAACCAGTTGTACTGGTCAGAATCAAATTAAGACAAATAAAATCTAGTACAGGCAGCACAAAGCCTTGCACACAAGCAAGGTACAACAGTGAGAATGTGGGCGTAATGAATCATACCAAGAGTGGGTAGTTGAAGTTCTTTGCAAAAGATTGAGAAAAAAACAGATCCTACGAATCTGTTGANAACAAAGCAGTTGTTAAAAGTGAGTTGTGCTATCTTTTCTGCCACAGTTGTTAAGTAATTCATATGGGTTGTTAGGTGAATCTGGCTCCCCAAATTGACTTTGCTGGTTGGAAAAGAAGGTCTCAAATGGTGGACACATGAATCCAGGATGCTGCAGTCATCCCAAATTTTGATCAGTGACCACAGAACTACTGTAAAGATTGTAAGTGCAAGAACTGGTCATAAGTCACTTTTTTCAGTGCCATTGTAATTTCAAATAGTTGCTAAACAAATGGTTGTAAATCAAGGATTACCTCTATACAGACACACATACACACTAAACAAGTAGAGGCTAAGCAAATCATCCTACTTCCAGGCCTGGGAGCACAGCGAAGTTCTTAAACACTGAACATCTTGAGGATGGGAGCCACACACGTGTTTGTGAAGATACAACTCCCTTTACCCGTCACCATTGCCCCTAGTTTACTTCAAAGTTAAGATTTAGCAACATCTCAATGGCCACATAGTCTAACGTTGCCCACAACTAAGGGTTCTTCTGTATTAATTCAGAACTGAATGTATGCTTCCATCTTCAGTCTTTCGAGTAGCATATACTTTCTATTGGTCAACCTGTGCTGCTGGCTTTAAACACAATTATGTGAACTGTTCCTAAATGGAACATAAAAGTAATCACAAAATTGTTTCACCTTGGGCTCCAAAAATGTGTTGGGCTCCAAAAAGCACAATAGCCCTACTGCCTGGTAATTCTGGGAATTTTAGCCCAACATATCTGAACATGTTTTTATATGTGTTATACAAATGTATTAACATTTAAATCAACTGGAATTTTGACTAATTGAAACAATCCAGCATGACAAGAACAAGAAGAAAGATCATTGTCTTCTATAAAGGGTCAACAAGTTACATTTTCATCATCCGTATTCCAGGGATAGTTTTGTGTAATCCCATTTCCTAATGTTGTTATCCATGGCTAACAGTAGTGTCCAATTCTTCTAACTTGAGAAATTGCCAGATTTAAAATTCAGAATGACCTAAATTTACACTGACACATATTAGCAGAAGAAAATCTTTTACACATGCCAAATTATTCAATTTTTTCCAAGGGAGCAATTTTTTTTTCAATCAAAGAATGAACAATAAAGATTAACTCTTACTCTCCTTTTTAATAGATTTGGGGAACAAAGAGTTTACTATGATGCTTATTAAACATTTGCTGTTTATTTATTGCCTCTCTTATTCCACCAGAAAACATGTAACACTAATCAGAAATGAAAACCTCTTCAGGGTTACAGAAGCTCCAAACAAATCACCTGTGTTGATTACAGAGTTGCAATATGGCATTGAATTTCCTCTTAATCATGTGAGATATGCTCTCCTAAAAGTGGGATATTTTCCCCTTCTGAATCCCAAAGAGGATAGAGTCTTCTGTCCCAACAGATTCTTTATCCCTTTTCCAAGAAATGCCTTGTTCTGTATCCAGTTCTCCCTCATCGTGGTAGAATATCCCATACCATTCCATCTTAAATGTAGTCTTGACAAGAGCTTTTGGATGCCCCGATATGCCACTGTTAATGTGGATTTACAGTGGCAGGAGTATTCACTGAACCTGGAAGAATTGAGATTTTTTTCAAGACTTAGTTTACACATTTTGCTTAAAATTAGCTTGAGATGTGTACATCTGTATGCAGTTATGTTTCTCTGCCCAGAACTGTGCAAAGTATATTCTGAGTAGATCAGTCTCTCCCCCACCCAGTCCACGTTGAAAAAGATAGGCGGTGCCAGCCTAAACAAACAAGAGGTACACTTTATAGAAGCAAACAGACTGGTTCAAATTGCCAGCTGTAGTTCAGCGAAGGCACTTGCCAAGTCCAAGTTGGAGCAAGGTCATTGGCAGTTTATGCAAGCTGAGCCAAAAATTGCCCAAAGCATAACATTTGCGTCAGAGCCGGGAAGTTCCTTTGCCAACAATATTTCAAGAACTGCCAGCTGACAACACTTCTGATCTTGTATTTGTCTTCTTTTCTCTATCCTGGATTTGACTGCAGCTTTTTGCACTCGTGCAAACCATAGCTACTCTTACCTTATGATAATGTTCCATCAAGTCACTGTTGACTCTTAGTGACAATATAAATAGACCTTCTTCTAAGATGATCTCTCCTCAATCTGCCCTTTAGGTCTTCCAACAGTGAAGCCATCCTTTCTGTAATTGAGTCCATCCACCTTAGTGCTGATTGTTGTTTTCTCTTTCCTAGTACAGGTATGGCCAGAATTGGGACCAGAATTTACATTGCTAAGCAAGGTGCCTGATTTTATGACTTTTCTTTGCCAGGGTTGTTAAGTGAATCACACAATCATCAAATCCAGCTTTCTCCACTGAGTTTGCTTATTGAAAGCCGGGAAGATGATAAATGGTGAGCATGTGTCCCTGGGATGCCGTAACCATCATAAATGCATGCTGGTTGCCAGGCACCCAATTTTGATCATGTGGCCATGGGGATGCTGCAACAGTTGAAGGTGCAAAGGCCTGTAAGTCACTTTTTTTTCAGTGCAGTTGTAATTTCAAATGGTCACTAAACAAACGGGTGTAAGGCAAGGACTACCTGTATTACAAAATTCACAAGAGTGCTAATCTGTATATAGTATATCCAAAATGTGATAATTTGTACTTTCAAAATGTAATTATTTGTACTTTCAGTAAGAACTCTGAGTTGATTTGTTTGATGACCCATATTCCTACCTTATACACAACCCCCCAAAAATATCTAAAGATCCTGTGACACGGTGGCTCAATTATAGGTTTATTCAGCCATAATGTTTCTTTGGTTTTGGCTTAAGCAGGCGGCTACTATCACACATTATGTGAGCACAAGTAGGTGAGAAAAAATCAAATAAAAAAACCTTGTTAAAAGAAGCAACTTGTGGAATCTTACAAACCAACATATTTACTATGGTATAAATCTTCCTGAATTAAATCAGTTTCATCACATGCTGATCATTTCTAATGAAATGTTAAAGAGCAATGGTTTAGGATAAAAATAATAGCAAAGATTCCAAAGATGATTTAAGTTGATTTTATTTTATTTTTGGTGCCCAAGAGATTTATGGCTGCCAACAACATTGCAGTTCCATATTTAATTAGTGAAAGCATTTTGAATGTAGAGCTTTTGGCTGTGGAGCGAAATTTACTCATTCATAAATTTAATACCATTGAGGGATAGTGGGAATAAAGCACCGGTTTACTGAAATTCATTGCATTTTTTTCTTGCCTGGAAGATACTCCATACTTACTCCTTTTTCTGGGCAAAGACAAAGAGAGTGAACATAATGAACCACTAAACTACAGCCATTCATCATTTTTATTTCCTACAAAAGCTATAAAGCTGATTTGGGGACCAGAGATGTTCTAAGGAATAAATACCACCTTGAATGGTGGTGTTCTGTTTTGCAGTACAGCAGCTTTTTTTTTGATGATGATTTTTTTTTTAAAAAAATACAGAAATATGATAAAGGCAGATAGCCTATCTCATGTCAAGGGTGATATCCATTATCATATTGGTGGTCAAAGCTACACCAGGATTCCAGAGCTATTCTAAGAGCCAACTCCTTCTTGGTAGTCTTCATTAATATTGCCACCTTCAAAATTTATGTGTTTCTGATCCACTAAATGAATCAGTTTTTACTCTTTTTATCACAGAAGGTTGTTTCTAAAAGATTGTATTCTCTAGGTGTACTTGTTTTTACGGACAGGTTACCTCTTTTATTTTGAGTGTCTTTCCTAGTGAGATCTTCTACCTCTATGTGAATACCCATTTCTCTTAGTTCAGAACTGCTGCTTCAATAACCTGGAACACAGAAGGGAGATATTACAAATCAGATAAATATCAGCTGCTTTTTCTTGTTGCTTTACCAGGAATGGTAATTGGATCAGACCAACCCCCGCCATTTTCAGATTAAATGTCTCCTTTTTGGTCGTGCAGTTTTTAATTAATTTTCCACAGTGTTCATAATGTCTCTCTATTCATGTCCTTTAATTAAAATCACTACTGAGATCATCAAAGATGCACATCAGATAGATTAGACAAAGGCTTCTTTAGAGGGCACACTAAGTGCAAAGATAGAAATCTTATACATTTAAGGAATGCATAATCAATATTTAAGGATAAAAAAATGAGAAGTTATATTTCAGCAATACAAATGGTTCATATCCAGTTCTGATCTGGCAGTTATGCTAGATTAATAAAGTTGAAGACTAATGTACGTGGAAGTGCGGTTTGGATATGAGCTGTGTAATATACAGACAGAGGTCATCTTGCTTGATTTAACTTTGATTCCATCACTGTGGCTTATAAACCATGATTTATCACCTAATATGTTGTGTAATCTCAGCTAATTGTAATTCAGAAAATAATGTTCAAATAAGCCATGCTACAAATAAGCCATGGCCATGGAATATGTGAACCCAATCATAATCTATATTAAATGCAGAAAAAAATATATGCCATACCTGATAACTTCTTGGCCCATGGGTAAACTTTATTTGATTTTCAAAACTCTTTCGGCTCTCCTATCCCTTTTCATCACTCTGTCTGGTTTATATAGTTGTACAGGTTTATACAGTTGTGCAAACCAGGCATTCTGAGCTTGAGATGGTAAAATGACAAATGAAATTATACAGCTCTACCATGAATAAAACTAAAGATTTCATTGGAGCTGTGCAAGTAACGCACCCTTTTTAATAATTAAATTTTAGCATGTATGTCTTTCATGTATATCTATGTGTCTAATAAAATTTTACAACTTTATAACAGTTTCCCTTGGAAATAAACAGTTAAACTTAAAACCTAAGTGGACTATGCTAACTTAGTTTTGTATAGTTTCTTAAATACAGATATATGCCAGTTAAGAAATGGGGGAGAGAAAACAAATATTGTGTGGACATAAAAACAAATCATGCAACGCATGAATGCTTAGACTTGTTTCTTAATAATCGCTAGTATTTAATGTACACACTGTAAGAGTCCAGATTGGCTATCTTCACATATTGCAATATGGCTTCAACATTCAATGACAATCACTAGATAGGATGCAGTGTTAGGGTACACGTTTTTCGATTTGTTATGTGCTCCTGGCTACTTTCCTTCGTGACCAGAGGCAAGCTCGCCTGACCAATAACCAGCCAAGACACAGTGAAGGCCTTTTGTTTCGTTTATTGCAATAAGCGGGGAGAGAAGCTATCAAAGCTTGGTTCTCTCCAAAGTTTTAATCCAAAATATCTCCTTCTTTTATTCATCCCTATCACCGGCTGCTACATCCCTCCTCTTTCCCCATTGGCTGAGGTAGTATGAGGTTACACTCTTTCCGACTGCCTATACACATTTCCTGATGACATATTAAATCATATTCACATATACAATAAGAATAAGAAAAGTTAGACATTTAAATTATTTTAAACTCAGTAGATATTTATGTCCCCATTTTAAACAATAAGTTCTTTTCCTGCTTTTCAATTCAGTGTGCCTTTTCTCTTATCTTATTCAGCTTATTTTCCTATTCTCCATCCTGTCTTTTCCTGGCTAGCCATTTCCTATATATTTTATGGCTTCTCTTCTTCCTTTCTCAGACCCAGCTATTTTTGCCTACATATTTCCTTTACATCCTTTCTTTATGTTATCTCTTCCTGACTCTCACCAACTGTAGGTTTAACTGACTCTGAAGATTTATCATATTGATGCCTATTTATCACGATTCATGTGCTCTGTATCATACCTCAACCAAGATCCAAGCTACCCTTCTGTTGAGTTAACCACCTTACAGCAGGTTTTCTTTGCTGATTTCTAATAAACAAAGAGTGAAGTGTCCTGTCTCTCTGGAACTCAGGACCATAGCCAGGATGGTAATGTAGGAAGCATGGATGATCTTTCTAATACCGTAGCAATGAAACTGATTCTAATCATTTTGTTTGCTTCTGAACAAGGCTTATCCAAGTGCACAAATTTCATGCACATGCACAAATTTCACAGTCATTCTAAGGAACTGAAAACCGAATGTGCTTCAGTTCTTCTCTCAAAGACCGGTCTAAAGATGCTGATGCAATAGTGAGGTATGTGAATTGATTTTTTGACATGAAGGGATGCCTAAAAATGAGCTTTTCTATGTGATATCATTACATGATTTTGAGATTTGTCATCATTTGTCTGAAAAGGTATAGGGTTTCCTGCTTGAGCAGGGGATTGGACTAGATCTCCAAGGACCCCTCCAACTCTTCTTTGTTATTTGTAGCATCAATCTCCAAAGACTCCTCAGGCTTCGTACAAGGCGCCTCAGGAATCGACACGTCACGGACCTATGTCTGCTTGTCATCAATGGCTTATAAGGGCGACGGTGTGTGCAAGAGCACTAGAACCGACCACCAAGTCGACTAGGTCCAGTGTTTCTCAACCTTGACAATTTTAAGGCATGTGGACTTCAACTCCCAGAATTCCACAGCCAGCAATGCTGGCTGTGGAATTCTGGGAGTTGAAGTCCACATGCCTTAAAATTGTCAAGGTTGAGAAACACTGGACTAGGAGTATATTTAAAATGACCTGCCCTAAGGGGCGGCGATTCCTTCCTACAGCTCCTTAGAAAAGAAACTGCAAATAGGCTATTATAGGTTGTTTCGTTTGGTTGCATTATAAATGGTCTAATAATAAATGTTAACTAGCTCAGCAACGATGGGTGCCAAAAGGAGAACAGGACACGCCGCTCAGGCAGAGCTCCCACGTTCCCACCGTTGGATTTCCCTGCCACGCGGCCTTGCCGGGCCCCGCCCCCTCCTCTTTTTCCCGAGACCGCCCGCGCGCGTTCGCTAAGAAGGGTGTCGCCTTTCCCGTCGTCCCCCCTCCCTCTAGCTCTCTCCGCCCCTCCCACCCCCTTCCTCCCCGCGCTCCCATTGGCCGCCCGCCTCACGTGCTCCTGGTGCCGCTTGTTTTCCCTTCCTCGCCGCCCGGCGACGGCGGTTTCAGCCGGGCGGCTGTAACCGGTTTGGGCCGGGGAGAAGGCGAGGCGTCCAGGAACAACAGCGCCGCGCCCCCTTCCCCTCGCGACCGCCGCTTACGTTAAAGCCGCCCTCCTTTGCGGGAAGGTGGTTGCCCGAGGGAGGAAGCCGAGAGCCAGCTGGTGCTTTGCCACATCCCGGCTTCCATCCGCAGTTCTCGCCCTCCCTTCCCGGCACAGGTTAGTCGTGGCGGCGGCGGCAGCAGCAGCAGCAGAGAGACCGGGGGAGGGGGGAGGAGGAGGAGGAAAAGAAGCTCCTTGTACCGTAAAGGGGGATGCTGTGGCTCTGCCGCCTCTTCCTTTCCCGAGACCTCGGGAGCGTTTTCCATCCCCCCAGGCCGAGCCGGTTCTCCGTGGTAGATAATGGAGCGCTTTCCTCCTCCCCCAGCAATGCGGCTTTTTCAGACCGTAACTGCTGCGCCTCGACAGTCGCTCATTCTTGCCCGACTTTGGGAGGAAGAGATCCGCGCTGAAAGCAGTGCGGGGTCGGGGACTGCTTTTGTGCCCCGTTGTTTTTCACTCGTGGTCTGCCCGGTTACCTAAAGAGAAGGCATTGATTGACAAGGGTGATGTGGGGTGCTTGTTTGTACGGTTGCTCTTGTACTGAATAAAGCATTATAATTGACGGGGGTCGCAGCCTTTAAGACCAAGAGGACTCTTCGTGTCTTTGATAACCTGACTAAGTCGGATGGTTAATTGCAATAATGAAGAGGCTGCCAATTTATTTCTCGGTAGGGCACACCTTAAGCAACACTGTAGTTTACTACTTCATTCAGACACCACCACCACCACCACCCAAAAAAAAACCCAGTTCTGGTGAACTCAGACTCAATGATAAATCCTGGATTCAAATCAATTTCAGGAAATCTAAAATAATGCCAATTTAGTTGACATCGTATTACTACAAATTGCAGTGCTCAATGAAGGGGAAAATAGTGATGCACGTGTTGGTTATCACATACATTTGTATCAGTGGTTCTCAACCTTTTTAATGCCGCGACCCCAACCGGTCGTAAGTCGAGGACTAAACCGGTCGTAAGTTGAGGACTAAACCGGTCGTAAGTCGAGGACTACCCAACCGGTTGTAAGTCGAGGACTTTCCCTGCCCGGGAGCGCCGTGCATGCATGATTCCGCCCCCTGCGCCGGCCGAGGCGTAGCTGGCAAGCGGCAGAGACGGAGCAGGCCGACCACCAGCTGGCCCAGCCCAAGGGAGGTAAGGCACCCGCCGAAAAAGGGGGGGAAAAATGGCGGACAAAAAAGAATGGCGGACAGCCTTGCTTGGCGACTCCCATGAAATGGTCGATCGACCCCAAATGGGGTCCCGACCCACAGGTTGAGAACCACTGATTTGTATGAACTGGTGCTATAGTTCTAACTCTGTTGAAACATTACCGTTGAAGACTGTTAAACAGGCTTATTTATGTGTTCTGGAAATCCAAACATGAAATAACCAGCTTATACAGACTAAAGATATATATAGGGCAGTCATAATAATCAATTGACATGTTTAGGGGGAAGTAGCACAAATAGAATTTGAGACTGGCATACAAGGCAATCAAATAAGCAGTTTGTGCTTTGTTGGGTAGATTAATAGATTATAGCACACTATTCAGTTCACTGAGAGAAAGTCAAGGAATTCCGAGATTAATAGTTTAATGGGACAAAGATGAGTTCCGAGAAGGCAGAAAAATGGTATAATTTCCACAAGGGATTCACTTTATGGTATTTTAATTGTTGCTTAACAAAACTATATTTTGAAAACTTCTGCCCCTGTATTGAGGGGGTGGTGGAAGAGAATTACTTTGTTTTGCAGGTTATGTGCACAGTCCTACTCCTTGAAGGTCAGTGTTAAATTAGTCTTTTAACTGTTGGAGCAATTGAAGATAGTATGTCCCTATGTGAGCGGTTTTTGGTTTTGCTCAGTATACTTCTTGGCTTTATGAAAACACAGTGCTCCTAAAACTGGAGGTTTAGACTAGTTAAAGGATGAGGATTAGTTAAAAAAGAGGATATTGTATCTTTGATTCTGGATTCATATTTTTTGAAGAAGCTATGGACTAATATAAAAGTTCAGTAATTGAGAGAAGTTTAGCTTCAGATACTTAAAAATATTTCTTCTGGGAAAGGAAATGGCTGTCAGATGGGGGAGGAAAGCTCAAGGCTAGCCGTTTCTTTGCAATCCTCCTTTGTGACTTCAGCTGTTGATAGAAAAGGCCAAGTGATTGCGCTGGGTTAATTGCATTTCTCTGGGCCTAGCCCAGTGGTGGCGAACCTATGGCACGGGTGCCAGAGGCGGCACTCAGAGCCCTCTATGTGGGCACGCGCGCCGTCACCCCAGTCCTAGGCCTTCAGCTGGGTTTTATAAAACCTTTTCGCTTTAGGCCTCCACCGCCGTGTGCCCCCCCCAAAAAAGGTTCAATCAATCAGTCAATTTCAGCTTCTCATGGGGAAAAAAAAGATCTTGCAAAGTTGGAATTGATTGATTGAAATTTTTAGTCCCACCCAGTCTGCTGTTACCACCGCAGCCACGCCCACCCAATGGGCCACGCCCACCCAGCACTCAACGATGAATAAGTGGGTTTTGGGTTGCAGTTTGGGTACTCGGTCTCTAAAAGGTTCGCCATCACTGGCCTAGCCCCAAAAAATGGCTAAAAGTTTTGAAACGGTTTTCCAGACACTTTTTGTTTAATAACAGATTCCAAGGAGGAAAAGCCATTTTTTTAAAGTGCCTATTGCTCTAATAACAGAAGGAATGCCTCATGAAGAGTTTATGGCTCTTGACAACCTTATCTTATTCAGATATTCATTTGCTGTAACCATTGGCAATTGATGCCAATCCCACACAATTGCCATTGTTTTGAAAAATGGAAAAGTTGAGGGAATGTGTGCATAAGCTTGGTTGGGAAATTATATCTTTGGCTTCTTTTGAATATTATTTTTTGTTATTGTTGAAATTATAGTACAAGAAGAGAAGGGACTATGAAAGCATCCTACTTTTCCCCCAACTGGCCTTTTTCACAATTAGACACACTTGCCACATTTTTTCTAGCAGTCAAATATATTAGTACTACTCTAAAAGGGAACTGTACTTCAATTAAAGTTTTTTGGCCTCTTAGCTTAACCATAATATTAAAAGTGCAAACACTGAGCCAAATTGGGAATCCAGTAGGGGCAGGAGCAAATGAAATAAATGTATTTGGGGAATGTAACATGAAATAAATACATTTGTCATCGTCATCAGTAGGAATCTCTTATTTCAAATTTGGACTAGTGTAAATCCCAATTGAAAGATGGCCATCTTCCCCGTTTCTGACCAGATGTACAGGGGTATATTAGAGCTCTTATGATTTTAAGAGCTGTGCAGAAGAAAACATTTGAGTACAGAAATGGACACTTTAAAAAAAGTTATAGTCGGATATATATTGATCTTGTGTAGGTTTTCTGATCTAACCAGTGCTTTTTTCTAAAAAAAAAAAAAAAGGTGCTGGAACTCACACACGTCATACAACCCGCCTTGTCTACCCTACAAGGTTCCATCCAAAAAAGGTGCCGGAACTCCGTTCTGGGCGTTCTATGAGAAAAAAAGCCCTGGATCTAACATTTTCCATTATGTATCTATGGATATAGTTATACAGCAAATTAAACCAAGGTTAACTTAAACTACATTAATTCAAATATTCTGGATTTACAAAGCAGTGAGCCATATACTAATCACAGTAGCCCAGTCCATACAATGCATTAAGCCACAAATTAGACAAACACACTTTATCTTAATAGGTTATGTTAATACAGCCTTTGGGGGGAATGGGGAGAGTTGAGTAATATGTGATTTGAAGCACAAGGTTCAATGTGAAAATTTGCCATGATTGAGTGAATTTTGAAGCCAAAATAATTTGCTGCAAATAAATAAAAATCAGCCTGCATTTCCACAATATGTTTTAATCATGGTTATCTTAACTGTGGTTTAACTCAATTTTCTAGGTTTCTACAATATGCTGTAGTATATGAACATATGTATAGTTAGCACAACATCCTGTGCTATAATGTAGTGGTTTGGTGTGTAACTCAGTGTCATGTAACAGTAGCCTTAATATGTCAGAAGGAAGGCAAAGATGGATTTATTTGTCCAAGACATACAATTCTCCAGTAAAAATAAATATTCTACATGTAAATTTCTACATACTTTTTGCACTTGAAAATCTAAAATAAAACAGATCTGGTTTTTAACTTGGATTGAGTGATGGCTTATTCAATGAAGGTTATTTAGATGTTTTAGTTCATGCAATCTATTTAGCCACCAACTATATTAAGTTCTAGTGGTCAATTTCATATGTACAGGATACAGTTAATTGTCTTTAGTATACTGTGGTAGGTGAATATAGCCTTTTGCAATCTGGATAGACCAGGGGTAGGCAATCTTGGCTCTTTTATGACTCGTGGACTTCAACTCCATGCTAGCTCAGGAATTCTGGGAGTTGAAGTCCATGAGTCATAAAAGAGCCAAGGTTGCCTACCCCTGGGATAGATGAAGCCCTTTTATAATGGCTGGTGTTAGAAACAAAATCCTTGGTTTAATTCCAGTCTGCAGAGATTACAGGACAGCTATTAAGTTTAATTCATGATTTCAGCAGTTTTCTGCTCTTGTAGAAGAAAAACGATGAACAATGAAAGTTGGTTGGATTATTTGTACTTTGCTGAGCAAATAGAGAAGGATACCAAATTCTCATGCGAATTTATTAAATTTATATACTGCCTCGCTCTCCCGAATGACTCTGGGTGGTTTACAATAATATAAAAGCATAAATATAAAAACATTAAAAGCATTAAAATCAAGATTAAGATTAACAAAGGTTAAATCCAATGGTATGAATGCTTAATCAACCACCTCCACCATAGCCATCCCTCCTTTGGGGACCCAAGCCAACCAGAGCCAGATTTTAAGGCTCTTCTGGAAGATCAGAAAGGTGGAGGCAGACCTCATCTCAGTAGACAAGATGTTTCAGAGAGTATAGGACAGGTCATGGCAGAGAAGGCTCTTCTCCTTGACCCCATTTTTGGAAAAAATTGTTCAAAGAGGACTGTATAAAAATTTTAAATTACTATACTTGCCATGGTTGTAACCATATGGACAAGATGAGAAGATCTAAATTTTAAAGGTTTTGCTGCATTTCCTGATAAATAGAATATTGCTTCACTGAGGCAACTCATATGGAACAGCTGCCTGGGAAGAATGGAATTATATTAATGTTTACGAAGCTAGACTTCTAGTTTGACTGTCAGAATATACTAAGCCTTAAGTATCTTTCAAAATGAAAGCGTCAAAAGATGAGTTACTTAGAAATGAGATTGAATGAGAATTCTTTGTTAAAGATGAACATGCTTTCTCTGAATTATAGGGAAAATAATTTTAATCCTTGTAGGTAACTGCATTAAAAAAAATACAGTATTGCACATAAATCTAGACTAAAGTTGAACTCATTCTTTTAGTTGGTCCAGTAAGTAGTAGGTATTTACCTTTTTATGTAATTGAAACATATTGCCAAAAAAAACCCTAAAGCAGTTTACAATTAGTAATACAGTCCCTATTATAATATAAAAGACCATATGTGGAAAAATTGGCATTTCACTTTTTTTCCAGTAATACAATGTAAGTTACAATATATTCTTAAGTACTCTTGTTGGGGTAAGGGACAGTGTTATGGTGTCGTGTGAACTATTGAGGGAACAACATTCTAATATACTTTTTAAAGTCAAGTCTCTTTGATGGTGAACTTCTGGAGGTAAACATCTTATATGCACACACACACACACACACACACACACACACACAAGAATTCATGTCAAAAATATGTATGATAATTTTTTTATTATTTTCAGTCCTTCTGGTACGTGGAACTTCTTTTGCTAGGTTGTCCATAATCTCTATTTTTTGTGATTTGAGCTGCTTTAGAAACAATAATGAAAGAAGATCTTGTTCTTTCTGCTTACTGCTGCTTTGATATTGTAGCTGAGTCTGCTCAGTTTTTTCCATGATAACAATTTGAATGGTTGCTGGAAGTCATCTTTAACATGCTAGTAAACAACCTGTGACCTCTGAAATCTCATTTCAGACAGATTTCCTTATCTAAGCAGAGAAACAGAATGACCACCCAAAGGAACAAATTCGGAGCAGGAGCAACTTCTGACCTGCTGTCAGCTTTCCCATTAAATATTCTAGGAAGCTGGCAGTGACCATCAAAAATCTCTCCTTCACTCCTTCTTCCCTTCCTTCCCCCCTTCTTCTTCCCCCTCTTTTCTTCCTTTTCTTTCTCTTCCTTCCTCTCCCTTTTTCCGTGCTCCTTCCTTCCTCTTTCCGTTTCTTCCCAGGGGCAATTAAGTGACTGGTGCTGGGTGGAGTGGGAACCAAGTGATTGCGTGAGTGGCTGGGAAGCTGTCAGAGAACATTGAAAATGAGGATCACATGACTGCAGCAGTGTGGTGGCAACAGCACTGAAGAAGCAGTAATCCTAGAAGTGAAGCAGATACAACTTTCCCAGATTTCATTCCCTGGGTCCCATTATTCTGTAAGCCCAGAATACATAACTTCTGTACATAACTTCTGTTAAAATGTTCAATTCAACCTGCTCTTTCCTAGCCCTAAGCCAAAGCAGCCATACAGGTATCCTTGACTTACAACCATCTGTTTAATGACCATTCAAAGTTACAACGGCTCTGAAAAAAATGACTTATGACCATCTTTCACACTTACTACTATTGCAGCATTACTGTTGTGGTCAGGGTGATCAAAATTCAAGCACTTGGCAACTGGCTTGCATTTATGACGGTTGCAGTGTGCCAGGGTCATGAGATTACCTGTTGTGACCTTCTGACAAGCAAAGTCAATGGGGAAGCCAGATTCACTTAACTTTGTTACTAACTTAACAACTGCAGTGATTCACTGAACAATTGTGGCAAGAAAAGTCATAAATGGGGCAAAAATCACTTAACTGTTGCTTAGCAATGGAAATGTTGGCCTCAATATGGTGGTCATAAGTGAAGGACTACCTATAGTTGCTGCTTTAGATTTCATGGAGGCATTAAACGGTGTATTGTATTTCTTTTCTTGTTATGAAAAGATGATGGATACTAAGTACCTGGCAGTTTGTTGTTATCAATGTGTGACTATTTCTGTGGTGAACATGCCAGAGAGACTAGGTCAGTAGAATTCAGATAACTCATGAATGGGTTTTTCTTAGCCCATTCTTAGTAAGGGGATAATTATAACATTACTGTATCGATGCTTTATAAATTCACAGTAGTGTAGCTGTTTGTTGATCAGCAGCTTATTAATTTCTAAACCACATCAGAAAAGTGATTTTTCTAAAAGGTTATTCACACACTTTCATTGCAGTTCATGCAAAGTCACTGCTTACTGTGTAGTCCACAAAGATGAAATGCATATTATGACATGTTCTACTGACTGTCTGCAATGCTCAAAGATGCAGGTTTGAGGTCGGTGAATTCTGCATTGCAGATTAAAGCAAACTGTATGGACAAGTGGATTTCCACAGGAAAAAGAATTTTTGCAGTAATAGATGCTTTAGTTATTATTGCATTAGATATTTTTATATTGGTTTAGGATTTGATTGTAAATATACTTGAATGCTGGTATACAATTTCTCTATGTAGGATTTTCACTAACATTCTACTAGAATAAATTTCAAGTGTCTTGCTTATTTCCCAAATGAATTAAATATTTGAAGACTGCTGTGCAATAATGTAAAGGAAAATAAGCATATTATACAGTTTCTGAGATTGTGATTTAAGTTAATGATTTGTCAGAGCTTTTTCCCTATACTGTATATCCAGTTTCTTGGTCCTTTGAACATACAGTATATCCTGAGTGTAAAGAAAAATCTCTGTCCAAGACTGTTTTCGCTGTTCATATAGAAGAGAAAGAGGTTCATTTGATTCTCCGTGTCAGTGAATTAATGGATCAAACCATAGTTGTTGCCTGTTCAACTTGGGCTTACTAATAGTGAAATTACAGAATCAAACAATTTAACTCTAAATAAACTAGATTCACAATGTCCTAACATAATGTAATTGTTTTTTTTTATTTTAATTTAACATACTGTATGGATAGTTGAATTGTTAGATGTGATTTAGTCAGTAAATCATGGTGAAACTATGATTTACATGAAATATAAACCAACTTATATGATACAAATAGTGGAGTTGTAACTTCAGCCATTATGGTTTGTAACTAAGGTATGATTTACCCTTATGAATGAACTAGGTCACTTTGACTTCTTCAACAAATCTTGATTAAAACAAACCAGATTGTAGTGCAGTATGCGGACTAAGCATCTGTACCTGTTAGTAAGAGGCTTGATGAATATGTGCCATCAAGTTGGTACAGGTAGTCCTTGAATTACAGCCATTTGTTTAGTGATCGTTCGAAGTTACAACAATATTGAAAAAGTGACTTATGACTGTTTTTCAGTTGCAGCATCCCCATGGTCATGTGATCAAAATTTGGATGCTTGCAACTTGTTCATATTTATGACGGTTGCAGTGTCCCGGGGTCACGTGATCATCTTTTGAAACCTTCTGACAAGCAAAGTCAATGGATAAGCCAGATTCATTTAACAACCGTGTTACTAACTTAACAACTACAATGATTCACTTAACAACTGTGACAAAAATTGAAGCAAAACTCACTTAACAAATGTCTCGCTTAGCAACAGAAATTTGGGGCTAAATTGTGGCCATAAATCAGAGACGACCTGTATTGACTCTTAGTGTCTACATAGCTAGGTAGTTAGACCCTTAAGATTGGATAAGACTCCTGAGAATATTGTGGGCACTGAAGAAAACAAACAAAAGGATCATTGAACAAATCAATTCAGAGTTCTCATGTGAGGCATAAATGACCAATTCTGTCCTACTTCAGCTACATTATGCAAAGACTTATCTTTTTGAGAACGTCTGTAGTATTGGAAAAAGTGGAAGAAAATAGTAAGTGGGTTGATTCAGTTACACTGACAATCAGTGCACCATTGAAGGGATAGAATCATTATGGAGAACATCTGTGTGGTCACTAGGAGTCGAAAAAGATTTGGTAGCAAATAATCAAATTCACGCTATACTCTTTTTTAAAAAAAAAATGTATTTCTTGGCTTGAAATCATTTCTATTTAATGAGGAAGTTTGCTCCTTTTCTATATTTATCAAAATTAATCCATGAAAACGTAGCCCTTTTATTTTATTCACTGTAAAATAAGTACTGGCTTTGGGGAGCTCCAAAGTGCCTCCTTTCAAGTGTCATCTGCAAAATGAGTTTGCATGAATTGTACATCTTCTCTAGCATGATGAGTGGAGATTATGGATTGTTCTGGATCAGTCCTATTTGTGGACATGAAGAGGGCTGCTTCATTGTGTGAAATACTGATTTTTAACTCCATTTCCAAATGCAGCTTCATTGGGGAAAGGTGGGCATAGCTTCAATACTTTGTACTCTAACTACTCCACAGCCTTGCAAAAAATAGATGGCTTTTAAAGCTGCAAAAATATTTTAGTATATGCTTTATTTGAAGAATCACTCAATTCTGTATGAATATGTTTGAATTTGGTTTCATAGACCTTCATCTCTAGTTTGCCAGTAGTTATGATCAGTTTGGCAGATTGCAGAACTGTTCTCCTCCCCTTGCAGAGAAATTTAACATTTGGCTTTGTTTAGATATGCAGTAAATAACTTTTTTCCTCTGCGAAATTCAAAGTGCGTGACTTGCCCACGTCTATAATACTTTCCTCCCTTTTTATCCTCTGTTTTTATTTTTTATTTTGGCTTGTATTGTAATTTAAATCAGGGCTCTTTCTTGAAAGATTGTGTGCAGATAAATGAAATAATAAGATGATGCTTTCTTTTCTTTCTCAACAGATTACTGCACTCTTTGAAAATAATTGAATATGGCACCTTGTCAGGTTACCTTTGAAATAAGAGGAGTATCTCCACCAGGTAAAAAGTAGTTTTTAATGCAGACTTGCAATAGAATTGAAAGTTAATTTTCCATGTAACGAACTATATCCAGGCAGTTATAGATGGGGTTTCCGGAAAATTTTATTTCTGTTACCTTTTGTAGATATGCTTTGCATTTAATGAGTACGTATGTAAAAATTATTTTTAATGAACAAGATAAGTTTCCTTAGTTCTAGTATACTGTCTCCAAATATTAGGCCCTCTCAAATATTTGTATGATTATGTCTTATAAGTATGTGAAAATTGAATTTCTATATTTATTCTTCAGACCTATATTTCTGTATACCTATATTTCTTGCTTGTATTATAACTCTGTGTGAAGAGATTTTCCTATTGCTTGATTAATTTAATCCCTGCCCAAACTGAATGTTTTTTTTTTGTTGTTGTCAAAAATGGTATCATACGGGTAATTTTTAACTTAGGGCTATTCATTCAGTGATCGTTGGAAGTTATGACAGTGCTGAATGAATGATGATTATAATCGGTCCTCAGAATTTCGGCCACCCTAGAATTCCCACAGTCACAGGATTATGATATGGGCGCTTGGCAACTGGCTTGCACTTGATGCAGTCACCCAATCGCTATTTGTGGCCTTCTATGCTGGCTTCTCCTGAAAGTCGGTTGGGAAGCTGGAAGGGAAGGTTAGAAGTCACTAGGGTAAGTCTCCCCTACCCGTGTACCCTTTCACTGCCGCTTTGCACTCATGTCACACCGGTCACTCATGCACTCCCGTGCACCTTCCTGGAGCCTTGATGTGCCTCCCCTGCCATTTGTGCACTTACATACACCTCCCCCCCCAGTGTTTCAATGCACCTCTCTTTCAATTTCACACAAACCTTCCTCACTCTGCAGCAGTCACTTACATACCTGCTCTGCTGCTTGCAAGCTGCTTGGGACTTTGCAACTTCCTGCCGGCTTCCCCATTTGACTTAGTTGTGGTAAGATGGTAGGAGGTTTCCTCGCTTAATGACCCTGAGATTCAATTAATGGTGGCAACCAGAATTGCAGAGATTGTCATCGCTAAGTGATGCTGTTGCACTTTCGTTTAGAGCTAAAAGTAACAAGATGAGACCAATGATTTCCAGACTACAAAAAGTAAACATATTTCAGCTGTTTAAGGTCATCAAGTCAACCATTTAATATGTTAACTTAGAAAGAAACATATATATATAAAATGCTGGAGCTGATAAATAAGGGCTCTGGCTTACTGTTCTGCAGCAGGCAATCAAGTGTTGTGTTATGGTATGACTTGCAGTCTTTGCAATACAGGAAAGAGACTAAACTAGGCAAGCTGGGACAGGAAGTCTTCTACCAAGTTTAGCCAAGAGTTGAATTAAAGGTTAAACGATTAGAGTCAACACTGCCTTGAAGGTAAAACTTTCTCCTCCACCCTATGTAATGCCTAACAGATATGATCAGTGAACATTACGTAAGAGCCAGTTATCTAAATAAACAAGTACTCTTCTATTTAATAGTAATAGGATATATTTTGGATATGAATTCAGCCACCTTCAGCTGAAACATTTACCATGTTTTCCTAAATTAGTTATTTCTCCTCAGTACAGAGAAAGTGGTACAAGTGTTATTTTTTCTGGGGAGGTTCAATGGACAGTGTTTTGTTAGCAGTTTTATTTTGTGGCAGACTTCATTTCTGTCAGTATATCATAAGAATTGTATGCTTTTGGAGTTGATGGAGGCATTTGGGGTTTGGAGAACATTTTGGGTAAATTGACAAAAATATGTCCTAAAGAGTTTGTCCACAGAATGTAGAGGTACAAATCAGATACAAAGCATCAATTTATCAAATGCTAGCTGCTTACTTCCTCTAGAGCAGTGTTTCTCAACCTTGACAATTTTAAGGTATGTGGACTTCAACTCCCAGAATTCCACAGCCAGCAATGCTGGCTGTGGAATTCTGGGAATTGAAGTCCACATGCCTTAAAATTGTCAAGGTTGAGAAACACTGCTCTAGAGGACATTTCCTATCAGCCCTGTTTACGTTTGTCCTTTTCTCCAGACAGAGATATTTTCAAACAAAGCACTAGATTGCAATTGCCCTTCATTTCTGCTTTCCAGGAAAGTTTGTGAGATCTAAATGGAAAAACTTAGAAGCATTATTGTAAATAGATGATGGTAGAACTTAACACAAAGGCTTGCTGCCTTTTCTGTCTTTTCTAAATAAAACTACTTTTTTAAATGTAAGAAAGTCATAATGGATCTGTTGTTCTCCCTTGCATGACATTGGGAACCTTAGCTATAGGTACAATAGTGGCCAAAATTGTGGAAACCTTTTGGGAAAAGTTTACAGTAGAAATGCCACCTTTGGTTAAGTTTCCACCAGTTTTTCTTCTAATTTCTTTATAACTGTAGCCTTGTTCATTTAATAATACTATTTTACATCGCTTTCTGGGCAACCAGTCAACTCTTTGCTCCATTACTTTAATTTTATTACGTTTCACAAGCTCACTAAATGAAAGAACACAAAAAAACCCAACCAACTTGATAGCGATCCCATAACACACTGACAAATGTCCTCCTCTCAGCTTCAATACATGACATCAATAACTGAATCCTACTGTGATCTGATTGGCTCATTGCCAAAACAAGATTGGCTCTCTAAACACTCATGCTCATTGGCTACAATCAGATGAAGGAAAGCTACGTGATAACAACCTAAGCAAGTTGTGCTTCCTTTTTCTGGTTATTTGGCTATACCTTTTCATAGAATACAGTATAGATCAGTGATGGCGAACCTTTTAGAGACCAAGTGCCCAAACTGCAACCCAAAACCCACTTATGCATCGTCGAGTGCCGGGTGGGTGTGGCCCATTGGGTGGGTGTGGCCCATTGGTTGGGCGTGGCTGCGGTGGTAACAACAGACTGGGTGGGACTAAAAAGTTCAATCAATCAATTCCAACTTTGCAAGATCTTTTTTTTTCCCTGCGAGAAGTTGAAATTGACTGATTGAACTTTTTTTTTTTTTTTTTTGCACACAGCGGCGGAGGCCTAAAGCGAAAAGGTTTTATAAAACCCAGCTGAAGGCCTAGGACTGGGGCGACGGCACGCATGCCCACAGAGAGGGCTCTGAGTGCCGCCTCTGGCACCCGTGCCATAGGTTCGCCACCACTGCACTACAGAATCAACTTTTTGCCACTGAGTTGACAAATGGTTAGTTAGCTGTTAGATAAATAAGTATTAATTCACAGAGACGCTAAGGAGGGAAAAGTGTAGGGTGGATTGCCCACTTGCGACTTAGGAGGTAGCTGCTAACAAAAGATTACATGTACAAATCTGTTCAGGAAGGGAGTTACTGTTTTATTAGTGAAGAGTATATTGGGTCCTAAGTAAAAGAAATCCAGCATATAAAATCTCAGTTTGGCCTATGAGCATGGACTTCCACAGCAATGTTAATAATTCTAATATTTGGCAAAATCCCTTTCATATTTTTAATAGAATGATAGCTGTGAGATTGTATTATTTTGCTTCTGTGTATATCATTTATGTTAATCTGAATACTCAATATTTGAAAGTTTATTATTTATTTTTTGATACTTTTTTTCTAGGAGAAGTTTTGGCTATATGTGGAAGCTGTTATTCTCTAGGAAACTGGAATCCACAGTGTGCAATAGTCCTTCATCCAGAAGATGAGGCTGGTGATACGTAAGCTCTTTTTAGTAGTACATTAAAACCTAATAATAACTGTAACAGAGTCTGCATTTGCTCGTTTCATTTCTTTCACTGGTATCAAATTCCATTGTACTTAGGTGATTTGACATGCCTATAGGTTAAGGATTATTTGATTGATTATTAAATTTACCTCCCACCTTTTTTACAGTTCAAAGCAGCATATGTAATGCCACCATCTCCTATTTTCCCCGACAGCAAATACCTTATGAGTAGGGTTGGTCGAAAGACATATAGTTTGTTTTCATGTCTAAAGAAGGACAAGACCAAGAATTCACCATCTCCTGGTTTCTAGTTCAGCACCTTACTCACTACAACAAACTGGGCCTCCTCATATGTATTTATTGCATTTTATTTATTTATTTATTTATT
>NW_015386723.1:69984-95874 GCF_001527695.2 Protobothrops mucrosquamatus
CGCCGAGACCGCCACCGAGGCCCCCGCCGCGGCCACCGAGGCTGCCGAGGCCGCCGAGAATGGAAAGGCCGAGGCTGCCGGAGATGGGAAGGCCGAGCAAGCCGAACAAGCAGGCGACAGACGGCTGACCCCTCACGCTCCCGGGAAACTCACCAGGGAGGTCGACCTGGGGACAGATAGGTCTTCTGAATCTTCGGGGGTCTCCAAGGCCCCCCCTCTGCCCATCTTCGGCTCCACTACAGCGGAGCTACGAGACAGGCGTCCGCCATCTTTCGGGCATGCGCACTCCCATTTGTATTCATCTTTTCTGTATGGGTGTTCAGGTGGGTCTCTCTCACATTCCCTGGTAGATACTGAAACAACCCAGTTAGATACATTGGACTGAAAAAAATGTAAATGGCCCAAAGTCACTATCTGTAATCAAGTGAAGACCTGATCTTAACTCCTCCACATTTCAGTCTGGTTCTTTGACTAAGATCACTAATTTGGCAGCATAACATACTTGTGTGGCCAAAGTATTTATTTGGCTTGTTGACATATTTGATGTTCTGAGGATTCGTTAGGGGCAGAATCACAGAATGACTACAGTTTAAAATTAGATTTCCCCAGATCCATTTTTATAATATGTTAAATTTCTAAATACATCCCTATGTTGCCTTTATTATAAATTAAAATTTCACATGTCTGCAACTGATTTTGGAAAGTAGAACCCGGAATGAGAAATAACATACACCTCCTTCCCCATCCCCACTTGTTTTTTAATTACTAAGAAATAAGAGAAGTTGATACAGAGGAAGGAAAAAACCACAATATTCCTACATTAGCTACGTCAGCTAATGCCAGGGGCTGGAAGGTGTAAGAGGGATACCTTTGATAGAATAAGATGAAATATTTTCCATGGCCCACATCTTTTCTCAGTATTGTACTAAAGGGCCATGCTGATGGGAGACCAGGAGTATAGCCCATTGTGGATTAGCAGGGCATCCCAAGCAATAATTATATTACTAAAAACACACCTTTATTATGTGGCCTTATTGTTAATTTCATATTTTTCTTTGCATTATTATTGTCCTCATTTTACCCAACTAGCTTGCATAATTGAGGGAGTAAGAAATGCTGTTTTGCAAAAATGTGAACTTTTCGATTAATTTTTGGCATGGAATGTTTTTTCTCTCAGTCCAAGTGAGTGGAGATATTATTCTGCTCATTTACTTAGAGGTGATTATATTATAATAAATTATATTATAGCCTGGTTGCTCGTAGGTATTCATCAGCTTATTTAATACAACATTGGAGTAGTTGTTAAATACTGTAAAAGCAGTATTATTGTCATAAATGAAGCCTTTGAATAAGTGCCAATATTTAAGTCGAGGTCAATGTTACTTACGTTGCATTCCCATAAGGTTAATCTCTAATTGGGAGATACATTCTACCGGTAGTTAGTAGTTGGTGCACATGTTCTTTGTTACTTTTTCTATACCTTTCAATGCAGTACAGTAGTCTGGTTGGGAAAATACATTGTTTTTCCTAAGAATGACTCATTTTCAAAGGACTTTTGAAAATGATCTAAGAGCTATATATTGATCTTACTTAGTTTATGTTTTGGTAACAAAATATTGTTACGGTCAAGATTGTCATCAGGAAATCTCACATTCATTAGATTTCATGTTTCTTTTTAAAATGTTTGGGAGCTTTACTAGAACATGCAAGTGACTTTGTCCGAAAACACTTGATAAATGCCTCTTTTTTAAAATCCTGAATAATGTGCTAGGGTGCTAGGATAATTTTTATGTTCTCTTTAATCTATGGAGGCAATTAAAAGCTATGATTTCTATTTAAAGGAAAAGGGAGTAGAAAGGTTTTAAAATCTTATTGTAAATGCATGTGTGTATATGTACTTGCACAGCCAGTGATTTTTATTTGTTATTGTTTAACCTTCCTGTATTTTTTAAAAAAATATTTTTCTGCAGTCTGCTATGGAAAGCTACAGTTGATCTCCCTAGTGGAAAGAATATTACATATCGATATTTTCAAGGAAGTTTCTTAGAACCCAAGGTATGTATACACCAGTGAACATTAATTAAGCTTAGCTAATTGATGGTAAAGTGTTTAAAAATAATCTACAGGCACTTCCAGACTTATGTAGCTGTTCCAAAAATCTTTTTTAATTTAATTTTTGCACAAGAATTGTGCCAACTGTGCAAAAACTGAAGTATATTCACAGGAATCTGAGCTTGGAATTTTGGTGGTGGATGATGAGGACTTAATTGCTAATTAATTTTCAAACCTTGAAAATTGTACATGAGGCTTATGAAAACACTTGTTCTAAGTCAAATTTATGTAAGTCAATTCTTGCATAACTCTGGGGGTGTTTATACTTTATAGTCAGCTAACAAAATTCAGATATCCTGACAGCAGACTCTTTTTAAATCCACATTTTTTTTACACAAAAAGCATTCTAGATAAGCATAAAATCTGTATGGCAAAAGCAATGTATGTAGTATTTTTCCTATATAGGTAGCAAATGACAATTGATCCCTCCTCCTTAATCCCTGTAGATTGAACCAAATAAATACCTGTGGTGACTGCACAGTAGTAATATATTCTATCCGTTTCTTATTCAGTTGCTTTCTATGTAGAGCATAAGTAGCCTTTAAAAAAACACAAACTTAATGGTACCTTCAAATCACCTTGTTGCTGATAACTTAAATTTGAACGCAAAGTAAATATGGCACTCGCGACTTTTTCAAAATAGAAAATAGAAGTCCTGTTTGAAGGACATGCTAGAAGCAGACAATGACATAGAGGAGGCAGGAAATCCATAAGTCAGAACACTTGCCAAATCAATTCAGTATTGTCATAATTTTGTTAATCATTTACAGTACAAATGATAGCATAACCATTAAAACCATTTAGACATTAGTAGATCTAATGTAATAAGACATACCCCCTTATAATACATGCAAACTTCATAGTATGTATTGGTAAGTGTGTTTCCTTTGAGTAGGTACTCTGTATTGTGCACGCTATAAGTACCGTGTGATGTAGAGGCTTCTGTGGTAAGTATACATTTTATGGAATAGCAGAGTAGAAACATACATAAAGGATCAGTATAAATGGACATCATGAACCTGGTTGCCAACAAAGATTTAATGATGGATGGAGTTGGTGGGAGAGGATATATTGCAGTGAAGCATATGTTGCTTCAGTGTGGGGATACAGTGCAGGCAAGGTGAAAATAAATGAGATATAAGAATGAAAAAAAAATAGAGTTTAGTGTGATTGCAACTCAATATAAAATGAATGTATCCTGTGAATTGGATTAATGATAGGATAGTGCTTTTATAAACTATTTTGCTGTATATTAGAATTTTATCTACTCAGTAATTTTTCTCAGATGTTTCATATTCCTTAATCTTGAGCTGAGAAACTGCCTACATTTAGAACTGAATTAAGATAAAATCTAGATGAATTTTTTAATGTGTTAGAAACACAGGAATTAAATACGATTTTAAAGTACATGAAATATAAATTGGAAGTACAGGAGCTGATGCAGGCTTACTTCCATGTACTGTTGACATTTTAAGTATTAAGGTAAATTATTATTTTTTTGAGACCTCTAACAGAGAAATGGCAAATCTATAAATTTTGCATGAATTTTACATGTTGATTAAGTTTGATTTCTACATGTTGATTAAGTTTGAATTTGTGGTTAGAATGGCAGTAAGAAAAGAAAATAGCAATTTGCTTTTGGACTTAATCATTTCGGATTGTGAAAGTGCCATATTTTTTTGTAACAGCAACTTATTAAATGACCCTTAGTCTTAAATATTTTGGTTACTGACATAATACTCTTTTGGAATTTTAGTAAGAGCAGGCCGATTTGCCAAGAGATGATGACTTGCATATGTACTAGATTATAGTTCTTTGGATTAAATTGAATTAATCAAACATTGTCAAATAGCTCAACTTTTCTCTCTTGCTACCATATTTAAAAACTGATTCATATTTGATTAATGCTTCAAGAATCTTGCTTGACAGAGAGGCACCTACTTGGGATACTTAAACACTTGATTCATTATCATATATTTAAAAACAGCTATTAAAAACTAGTGTAAATACACATAGCTGGCAGAATACTAAGGCTGTGAACCCTTTATACTTCTATTACGACAAGCAGAAATCCAATTTTTACTTTAAGAAAAATGAAACAATATATGTCATATCCTCCTCTCAAGTATCTTGAGAAATCTATAAATGATGCTTTTTTTTCTTGTTTTGAGAAGAGGTCTTCTTGTTTCTTAAACCAATCAAAAACCCCATCTATAATGATTTTATCAATTTGAAGTTAGGTTTTTATTGTTATTTGTTTGTCTATTTTGTAACTTTTGCCTTGAACAATGGAAGTTAATATCTCCTGGTATCTGTTCATTTGAAAACGGAAGCCTCACCAGACAAAGTTTTTCATTTGGGATGTTTATCCTATTATTGTAATCTTTTTGTTGATGAGGAATATAATGTGCACAAAATACTTTCTTACGTCAGTTAAAATATATCTTCCACTTTTAATTACTTTAATTTGAAATATGTTGTTTGACGTTGGGCCTGCTTAATACAAATATTTAATAAATTGTATGAGTGCAGTGCCTAATAATTCAGAGATACAAGTGATCATAAATGTTTAATTTGTAAAATCCCATCAGATGATTGTGTCAGTAATTCAAATACATCAGCATTTTAAGTGTTCATTTATTTAAGTAGCTTTTATTCTAAAACATAGTCTGCTTTCAGTGGGAAGTGTGCTGAAAATCAGTAGTCCTGTATGTAAAGAATTGGATGATGGAAAAGCCCTGCTGGCATGCTATAGTTGTTCAATTTCAGGCATGAAGATAGTTTTCATAACTTTTGTGCCACCTTACATGTAATTGGAAGAAAATAATTCATAATGCCAGGTTTCTTTGGCCAGACCAGACCAGACCTTCTGTATTATAAAATTATTGTCCTAGCAGATCAATGCTTTGTCTGTATCTGACCTTTGGTCATGTGGAGGACCTCTGTGAAGTAATTCACTAATATGTATGACAGTGTCCATGAATTGCCTCATCTACAGTTCTGTTCTCTTTTTATTAAAGCTTTAAGTGTTAGTCCTATGAACTATCTGATAGTTTTAAATAAAACTCCTAAACAAATTTTATCACTGAAAAGAATATATATATTCAACTGCTTCCACCAAAATAAGCCACATGCGCTATATAAAACACTGAAGATATGATATTATGCTATATGCATAGAGTTAATGTTCCACCCAGGGACAGAATTTCTAAATTAATAAATTTATGTCACTAAGACATTGCTTTCCATATACTACAAAATTATGTATAATTAGATAGTATATTCTGGCTACCATGCCATCAGCAAAAGGATGCTATCCCTACACCAGTTTTTCCTAACAGTTTCCTGAGATGCAGTACATTTGTTTTTTTCCTGCTTCCTGTTGCTTGTAATTTACAGGATGATTTAGTTTCAAGGTCATATTGGTGATGGTCAGATCTCTAAATAAAACCTGGATATATATATTCTCCAGTTGGCCTTGCTCTTAAATATTAAACAGAAATGGTCAATCTAAATTCATTTCATGATCCAGATTTATTGTCTTCTCAAATACTCCTATTTCTTACGAGTCTACAATCAAAGCAGCTTCATTGCCTTCTGACCCAGGTTTTCCATTATATATTGGGCAGGAGGCATCTGAATTAATTCCTTCTCAAAACACATATATTAAAATTAAAATATATAGCATTTGTCTTTATAAATCCTAATCCTGAGATTGGACTTGCATTTCCTCAATAACATTTTGCTAGTTCAAATAGATCTTAGAGATTTATGTAAATCATATTGTTGGGGTAGGAAGAAGGAAATACGCATAACCTATAAATTTATGCATGTTATTTAACGTTTAACTGGACTTTGGACAAATTATGCTTTAAAATATAATTTTAGGGAAAGCTGTATAGAGCAGCTGAGCAATGTTGATATTTTTCTGACAAATATATATCCAAGTAGTAGGTCTGTGGCTACTTAATGGAATCTTTTGTTAATTCTTGGATATTTTACACTAAAAAAGTTTTCTGTTGAATCTAGGTAATTGCCACTGATTTTCAGCCAAAAGTCCACTCAGATGTACATTGTGTATATTCCATAGTAACATGTGGCAGGTTATATAGACTTGCAGCCTAATTAATAATTATGGAGGCTGCAATACCTGCATAATTTGTGATTTCCTACAAAACCATCATGTTAAAATATAATCCTATTCATAAGTATGAAGTATTCACGCTTCATAATCGTATTCCAGAAAGAATGTTGTCCTAAACTATGTTAATAGAATTATATCACTCCCAGTCTGGTCTTCCTTTTTATAAGAAGCCTATTTATGCGACTTATGGTAGAAGGGTATGTTTGGATGGGATTATACCCACTAGTCTAACTTAGATTTTTCACATATTCAATCTGGCCTCTGAATAGGCTGAAGTATGCAGATTTTATAAGAGATAAGGATGAATGCATATATATGGGAAATATTGTAAAATGCTATCATAAAATTCCCCCGATACCATTCTTTGTCTGGAAAAATAAAAGACTGAATTTTGATTTTACAGTGGGCTAAGGTATCATAAAAGCATCAATTATTATAATAAACTTGGTATAAATTGAGGCCAGTCTTTGTACCTCAAAGGATGTACAAGAAATTTGGCTCATGAAAGAATGTAAATGGCATCGCAGATAAACATTAATTTAACAAAAATTATTGCAGACATTTAACTTTTAAATTACAGACTATCGATGGTCCATGCCAAGTCATAATTCACAAGTGGGAGACTCATCTACCAGCACGATCAATAACCCCTTTAGGTATGGGCATCAACTGCATCTGTTTGAAACATATGCATAAGATTACTAATGTTACAAAATGGTTTAATTGGGTTATTATTTTGTAGGATTAACATTAATCTGCTACAAAGGGATCCTCCACCTAGCCAATATGAGCACTGCTTTCACAAATTTTGCAAAATGAATTTATATGACAGAAGACTTACAAATAGTATTATCATGAGTCCATTTTTATCAGGTGTCCACAGGTTTTCATTGCCAAAATTTGTGATTGCACATCTGGGTTTTAAGGCATGGCATGGTTGGATCCTGGCTCTCTTACCTTTAGTCTAGAAGCTAGGAAAAGGTGGTGGGGATCATCCTAGCACAGGTATATCATAGTTTGGAGATTCAATACACTGAATCTTAACTCGGCTCACAGAAAGGAAAAGGAAATTTTAAGTTCATTTTTAAAGACTTTGAAACACTATTGATAATCATTATGCTTTGAGATTGAAAATCCATGCTGATATTTTCACAAGTCATGCCTGTGTGATAGAAACTATAAATTGTTAATGGTAAGTTGACATTTAAATACTAGTTAAATTTTCTTAAAGAGAACAATGACCTCAGAAGCAAGACATTCTTTGTCTCCTATACTATGCTAAACATATTCATGAATAAAACAGGTTTTAAAATAAGCATAGATTACTGTAAGCATAAATCATATACCTTTCATTAATTTAGGAGAAACAGTACAACTGGAAACCTGGTATAATTTGGTCTGTTGCCTCCATTAAAAAGGTGATTTTATGAAGTAGCTTGTTTTCGAAGAATCTGAAAATATTGTCACTGGCCTTTCCATTCTACACTTCTATTATAATTGAAAGATTATTTCTCATTCAGTTGAAATGTATTGCTCAAAAGTAATTTCCATTTATTAAAAAAAATAAGGCTTCAAATTATTAAACCTAGGCTGATAGTCTTAGGCTACAGTTCTATGCATGTTTAGACAGGACAAGTCAGACGAAACTCAGTGAGACCTGTCTGAGTAGATATACATGCTTAGTTTATTTTCTGGCTTTCTGATTAAAAACAAGCCTGTCATAAGTTATTTTGGCTTATTAATTTCTTTTTTTAGTTAAATAATCAGGGATTTATGTCCTTCAACAATAAAAGTTTTTTTTCGTTCTCTGATAGTTTAGATTCAATCCTGTTCAAGCATAGATAACATCTTAAATTCAGGTAGACTCTTTGTGACACAACATGATAAATAACTTTCAACTGCCTTTAAAGGTAAATTAGTAACTTATTATAATCAAAATATTTTCTAGACCAAGTCTCTAGGTTTCAGTGACTCAACACATTTTAGAAAATTTCTTATATTTTCCAGCTAGTTTTAAAAGTTTTTAATTTACCCCTCCAATCTTGGACAAAATAATCAAATAGAAAAATGCATTATTATCCATGGGGAGGATTATTATTATTCTAACGAGAATTTTTTTTGTAATAGTGGAAAAAATGTGTCTCACATTGAGAGATGAATAATAAAGATTTATACTTTAAAATTTAAGGGAGGGTTAAATATAACTTTCAAGATGTCAAAGTTCTATTTTCAAAAACTTATATAATTATGTTGAGTTTATTGTATATTTAAATAATTCATTATTTACATTTCTATAGCATGTGAAGACTAATGCTTGAAAAGTGAAAACATTTTAATAAAATCTTTATATCTAAATCATAAATAAGTAGCAAATTAGATATTTTAGCTTCTTAGCTGATACCATCGTCTGATTCATTCCATTAGTAATAATGATATATTGTCAAGATGATGACATACTGTTTTCATATTTTAGATAACTTGGATGGAAAGAAATACATCCTACTAAGGATGTTTTAAGATATACTTTAGCAATAAAAAAACTAAGCAATCTTTTTTTTTAGGTTGCAGTAAAGTTATTTATTATCTTCCTGTTTAAATTCTTTATTGAAAATAGTACTAAATTATTGTTAATTGTGTAAACCACTAGTTATCTAATCAGAAATAAGTTGCTTAAGTCCAAAAGATATACTCTTTGGCAAGAGTAATCCTACACACTTTGGCAAGCGTGTAGGATTGCTGCCTAAACTAACAATTAAATTATAATCTGTGAAGGTGTACTATTCTCACACTTTGTCCTTTTAATTCTAGATAATATTTCCATTGATGATGGATTCTTTGGAGTCTTTGGTAAGTGGTCAATCACTGACTTTAAAACATTAAACAGCTTAAAAAAGTAAAAGAACTGTGGTGGTAGAATGGTTAGAATGCAGTACTGCAGGCTACTTCTGCTGGCTGCCAGCTGTTCAGTTTGATTCTCAACGGCTCAAGCTTGACTCAGCCTTCCATCCTTCTGAGGTGGGTAAAACGAACACCCAGATTGTTGGGGCAATAGGCTGACTCTGTAAACCACTTAGAAAGGGCTAGTAAAGCTGTCAACGCTGCTAACATCAGATGTTCTTTAAGGTAAACAATGCCTCGAAGTTCTTTTGAATAGTTTCATCTGTCGGAACCATGACAAAAGCACTATGAAGCGGTATATAAGTCTAAGTGCTATTGCTAGTAAGATGTAATATGTAAACATACTAGTAATAAGATGCACTTGAAATGAAAAAAATGCTTTTTAATAATTAGAATGTCAGAGAAGTAGAATCTTAGACTCTAAACCCCTAAAGCAGTGGTTCTCAACCTGTGGGTCGGGACCCCATTTGGGGTCAATCGACCATTTCACGGGGGTCGCCAAGCAAGGCTGTCCGCCATTTTGTGTCCGCCATTTTTTTTTGTCCGCCATTTTTTTCCCTTTTCCGGCGGGTACCTTACCTCCCTTGGGCTGGGCCAGCTGGTGGTCGGCCTGCTCCGTCTCTGCCGCTTGCCAGCTATGCCTCGGCCGGCGCAGGGGGCGGAACCACGCATGCGCGGCGCTCCCGGGCAGGGAAAGTCCTCGACTTACGACCGGTTGGGTAGTCCTCGACTTACGACCGGTTTAGTCCTCGACTTACGACTGGTTTAGTCCTCGACTTACGACCGGTTGGGGTCGCGGCATTAAAAAGGTTGAGAACCACTGCCCTAAAGCCCCTCAAAAAATCTTTTACTAAATTTTCATTTTCAATGTGTCCCAAAGAAAGGTGCAATATTATTGATTATTATGGCTGAGGAAAGCATTTGAACGCCTGATGACTTAAGCAAAGCATCACTTCTTAAGTTTATGGAAGACTTAATGTGGCTGCTTGGAAGAACTCCTGGTTGCTTAAATAAATATGCACAGACACTTTCATTTTGACTGCAGTGGTAGCAGTCATGCATAAACATACTTGCAGAAAACCAACATAACTATTCAGGACAGTTGCATTGATCCTTTCAAGTGCACTATTCCAAAATTCTGTGACCTGGAAATATTCCATTAAAAAAATAATTTTACTGAAGTTTTAGTAAACATAATAAAAACTAATAAAACTAAACTGGAAGAAACAAGAAAAGTAAAAGAACTTCAGAAATGAAGAGGAATGAAAAAAAGGAGAATATAAAAATAAAAACAGACAATAAAGAAATGACTTCCAACTTTCACCACATTGACTCTAAGCTAATATAGTAACTTCACTCTTTTAAAATTATGAATAAAATAATTCTTCTTAACTATAACCTAATTTTTATTAGGTATAGTCCACAAATCATCATATTTTCAGTCCTGACTTGGCAAAAAATCCATTACAAATTACTAGAAATATCAAACTAATAGCTGATCCCTGATCAAATAGTCCAAGTTTATATTTCTTATTTTTGCTCTTCATAAACTTCACCTTTAAATCATTCCAATGGCATCACAGGATCTGATCTTTCATCAAAAGAAGTCTTTGGCAAAAGGAGCCTTCAAAGCTTTTACCAGCCTATTTTGTAAATCCCATAAAGAGGTATCGTCTGAGATTTCTTGTCACAGCCATTCCATGTCCAGATCCTTTTCTTGATTTTTTTTTTTTTGTATTCCCATTTTGGTAATCTCAATTTTGTTGTCTTCCATGCCTTCAAAATTGTATAATGTGTGTGTAAGAGTTGTTTTTTAATTTTTTTCATCATTTTCTAATTAACATTCAATGGTTAACATTGAAATCTATATCATTTCTGAGATACTAGTTATTAATATCTCAGCCCATTTTGAAGGATTATCTGGCTCAGCCTTATAACTCTTTTCTGCCTGGTCCTTCAGTTTCCTCTAGTGTCCATCAAGCCTCAATTCCTAATACGAGTTTAATTCTGTTTCAGTAATTTCTCATGAGTATATTATTTAAAATAACAAAATAACAAATATTCCAAATCTCTGTAGTCTTCCAATCCATTTAAAACTTAAATCAAAATCCTTTTTTGCCAATTGTATATTATTTTAAACTTTTAAACTGTTTAAAATTCCTTTAATTCAAAGAAGGTAAGACTCACCAGGCTTCATATTTTGAAGTTCTCTTAATATCCATAAAATAGTTGAACTGAACATTTGCAAATGTGATTAAAAAAGTGAGTTTTATCTGGCTTATCTGACACTGCTGGGAACAAGGATGTCATCTCCCTTAGCTTCTGGCACTCAAATCCATGGGAGACCACTATTTTATGGTCTTCTCACAAAAAGCTGCCAGACAGAACACTCATGGTGGAGAGATTCCAAAGAACACTCATATCTGGAGAGATTCCAAAGAACTGATCTACTTGCCAGTTCTTTGTCCTGCACAGCAGTCGTCCATAGTGGAGATGTCTTCAATCAGCCAATATCCAGAAGTCAGAAAACTTGGAGACAACCAACAAAACCATTCACAGCAGTTGTATTGATCCTTTCAATGCGCACTACCCCATTGTTTATAGGAAAAACTTGGATTCCTATTTTTAAAATTCAGTCCTCGTTATGTTAAAATATAACTCAGAAGAATCATTCCTACAGGTAAATTAACAGTAGGAAACCCTGTAATAGGATGAAAGAACGCTCTGATAAGATCTTTCTCTGCAGTAGCTCTTTTTACCTTCTGCAAAATACATTCAATTTCATTTAGAGCCAATACTACTACACTTAATGTAAGAGGACAATTTGGAAATAAACCTCCGTTTGGTTGTCAATGACAGACACTCGCAGATACAGAAAACTGCAACATTACATTACTTTTTGACATAATCCCCATTCAAATTGAGGCACTTGTCATAACGACTTACAAGGTTTGAAATTCCTTAGTAGTAAGTCGCTTGGCGCCAAATCTGGACTATGGGGGGTGGTGAAGTCAGCATGCCCTGACACTTCACAATAGACTTCTGAATTCATGGTTGAATCATGCTCCATGAACTTCACAAGCTTTGGCATCTTCACATTTGGCGGGATTTTCTATGGCACCACTTCCGATGTGGTGTTGGTTCGCCCGCACACTGCTAGATGCACCCAATAACTTTTGAAGCAGTTCTGTTGGGATGTTTTTGATCACCCCCCCCCATAGCCCAGATTTGGCGCTGAGCAATTACTACTAAGGAATTTCAAACCTTGTAAGTCGTTATGACAAGTGCCTCAATTTGAATGGCGATTATGTTGAAAAGTAATGTAATATTGTAGTTTTCTAATGTGTATAATAAAAGTTCTGTATCTATGAATGTCTGTCATTGATATGAAATGGAGGTTTATTTCTGAATTGCCCTCGTATTTGCTGCTATGATGCTGGGATGAGTATGTATTTGTGTGTCTTTCTTCCCTACAGTGTGTTTCTTTAACTTGACTACAGAGCAGTTTACAAGAAAAAAAACACAAATTAATCCCCTTTGCACTATGTAAGATTGATTTTGGAAATCCTAACTTGAATTGTACTAGTATTCCATATAATAGTTGCTAAAATTTGATCAACCCAAATCTATTTTGATTTGGATCCATATTGACTAGTTTCAGCAGCCGTCGCAATAAGATTAGAATTGATTTTCCCTGTGGAAATGGATACTAATGCAAAAGTACCATATATACTGAAAAATAAACCCATCCAAAAATAAGGTGACCATTTTTAATCAAAATAACATAAAAATATGCCACCTACACATAAGACAACCTTCAAAATTTCAATTACGTTTTAATTTTTGCAATTGGCTTATCCATAGGTGGTGCACTTTTCATGATATTTCAATTACAATTTTGAGGGTTGGCTTGTTCTCAGATGGGCTAGTCTACCAGTATAAAGAGGTATCCATTACTTATTGCCTATACTTGTGGTTAAGCCCATCTGTGGCTAAGCCGAACACAACTTTTTGGCTGTAATTTTTTAACCTAAAACTCTCAGCTTATCTATAGTATACAGTACCCAGAGTTTTTATTTAGATGAATTTTAGTGACATTTCAGAAAGTAGCAAGATGATTTTACAATATAACTTTTGTTGCTTTGTCAGATGATGTGGAGAGCGTTGATTCCGGATGGCTGACATGTCAGACAGAAATAAGGCTACGGCTACATTTTTCTGAAAAACCACCTGTATCAATAACGAAGAAGAAATTTAAAAAATCTAGGTTTAGGTATGGTTATTTTAGTCCATTTACCATTTATTAAACTGTTTGTCTTTGCTTTTATAATGTAATGGTTGTTACGTGCTTACGTTTTTATGGGCTTTGGGTGGACTTTTTCAAAAAAGCAATAATAAAGTCAGTGCCAACATCAATTCTCAGTGGCAGAACTGAAGTTAGTTACAGTTCTAAAACTGTTTCCCTTGAACCTATAATAAGCATAGTCATACGTCACTTTTTACCAAGTGTAGGAAAAAAGTGTACATTTTTTAGTAAATATACTATTATAGTAATCTTGGACGTCTTGTGTGAAGCACATTTGAATCAATCAGGAGCTCGTCTCTTTCAGCTTCTTGCTTTCCATAATGGCCACTAAAATGCTTCTAGAAAAACATCAAGTAAGGTATAAAAGTAATCACTTTTTTCATGCTGGCCTTTGAAGGGCAGCTGGGCAGCTAATCAATCATGTATACTACTTCAAACTTAGCTCTCTTTTTTTTTTTACTGTTTAGAGTGAAACTCACCCTTGAAGGTTTGGAGGAAGAGGAGGAAGATGATGATGATGATGATAGACTTTCACCTATGCTTCATCATAAAATGGCAAATACGTTAGAGATTTCACTTATAAGTGATACTGAATTTAAGTCTCGACATTCTCAGCCTGAATGTGGATATGGTCTGCAGCCTGATCGTTGGACAGAGTATACTATACAGACCATGGAACCGGATAACCTTGAATTAATCTTTGACTTTTTTGAGGTAAAATTTGGCTATGTATAAAACTTGGCTCTTTTGTTTTGATGTTTAATGAGTGTTGATGATCAGACATTTTTTTTAAAATATGCCCTAACAGAGAATGAGATGTTTGCTCATGAATAGTCATCCTAAATCAGACTACAATTTTTATTTAAAGTTCTTGTTTAGAGTGTATAGGAAGCCTGAAACTTTTCTCCCTCTCTGTTTCAGTAACACTGTCTAGCAATGCATAATAACATATAGAGCAAACCTCAAATTAATGTAGGAGTAAGCAGCTTAGTATCCTCCAGATATTTTGAACTATAGTTTCCACAATCACCTGTTGGTGATACCTGAATAGAGCTATGGATCAATAATGTCCACACTGCAATATGTTATCTATACCTGGCCTCATCTCACTTAATGTAGCATCCAAATCATGGTGTTACTTTAATGAGCAATCTCTCTTGCCTTAAATGTCAACACCATAGTTCACTAGCCCTTCTCAAAAGTATTGAGTATACTACCAAATGTATAGAGCTTAGGCAGATCATTTCCCTTTTTCAAGAAAATCTTATTTTAAATCTCTAAATCTAGCATCGAGGTTTAAAAATAATGACAAGTTGAGTTATTTATAAATCAAACATAAAAATGGCTTTAATGAAACACCGAACATAGAATAATAGAGTTGGAAGGAACCTTGGAGGTCATTTAATCCAACCCCCTGCTTGAGCAGAAGACCTTACAGCATTTCAGACAAATGATTGTCCAGTCTCTTCTTGAAAGCCTCCACGGGTGTCAAACTCGCCGCATCACGTGATGTGTCACGATGTATCACAACTTTTTTTTCCCATTGCCGGAGCTGGGCACGGCCTCCGTATGATACAACTGGCCCACGGGCCTGCAGTTTAACACCCCTGCTCTAAAGGCAAGCCATTCCATTGATTGATTGTTCTCACTGTTAGGCAATTTCTCCTTAGTTCTAGGTTGCTTCTCTCCTTGGTTAGTTTCCATCCGTTGTTTCTTGTCTTATGGAGTACCTTTCTAGTTTTGTTTTTAGGCAAAGCTGATATTAAGGGAAATGCTTTCACCTTGCATAAGCACAAAATAATAACTTTAAATACCCAATAACTTTGTAATTATAGGAAGATCTTAGTGAAACCATTATCCAAGGAGATGAGATTCCAGGCCATGTGGGCTCCGCTTGTCTGTTATCTTCCACCCTTGGCGAATCAGGAAAGAGTTCTGGTATTCTCACACTTCCCATTATGAGCAGAATTGCACGAAAAACAATCGGAAAAGTTAGAGGTATGTTTATTTTTTTTTTAAATGGTGCCGATGCAAACATGAACTTAGGCTAAAACACTTCCCACCACTTGAATTTTAAATACTGATTCTGGTTAGCGCTTGATAGAATTATATGCATGCTGGAAGGGAGGATGATAATCTGATGACTCCACCAGAGCACCAAGAGGCAGTTTTAAGGAAGACAAGCATTGTGTGCAATGAAAATAACAAGGATCTGTTTAGTGATTATTTACATCAGTATATGTGTATCTTTCTTGTTCGGGTTTGGGAAGCTTGGTTGCTTTCCAGTGGACTTAAATGAAATGTAGCTTAATTGTTAAAAATGAAGAATCAGAAAAAAAATTCTATTTACTATCTTTCCATAGTGGACTATCTAATTATTAAGCCAATTAATGGGTTTTCCTGTGATATGGAAGCTTCATATGCCAAATACTGGAAACCAAGAACAGGACTGGATGTTGGGCATAGGGGCGCTGGAAACTCTACAACTACAACTAAGTAAGCGCATCTGATTGAATTATAATTATAAATTCATACATTGAAGTCTTCTATATGAAAGGCCGGGACAGTGGATTCTTAGATCCTAGACTTGGGTTATATTATAATTCACGCCCACAAATGACCGTTACCTTCAATACCATCAAGTAAGGTATCCTTTTGAGCTGGCTGGTGGTTTGGGGCTGGGCAATGCAGTCTTTCTCTGGTTTGGTTCCTTTTTTCAAGGCGCGTCCCAATTAGTGTTGATAGGGAGTGAAAGATCCAGCCTATGGTCATTCCAACATTGCTTCGTACTTCTGATATCCACTATTTTATCTGGGTGGTGTAGCATTATTTCACCAAGACCACCATTTATTTCTAGCCTACCAAGGCTGATCTAAAGGGTAGTCTATTCACTAGCATTTCTTCAACTGATTTCTGGCAATTCATGTTTTGCGATGAGCTTCCAAATTGGTATACCCTGTTCTGAGCACACTCATTCAACGACAGTGATGACAATATTGCCAGCCTTTCATCATGATATTTCTCTGTCAGATGGCCACAGACATTTGATCACCTTACGACAACCAGATCCCCCAGATAATACTTACGTATGTGAATTTTAGAAAGTACAACAACTAGCTACTACAAGAATTGATTATCTGTGGTGGAATTCTTTTGAATAGTCATCTATAAATTCAAGCAACCTGCATTTCCCTGAGATTAGTAGTCTTTACTACTGTGCTTGTCTTAAGAACTGAAAGGATTCAGCAAACATGGCACTTGGTAGTAAGATATAGTTTAAGGGCAGGGGCCTTTGTGAATAATACTGTAAGTTCTGGAAAGTCTTGAGCTGAGTTTTCTGCAATCATAAAACTGATGCATATGAATTAAAAAATGATCACTCAAGGAATTAGCCAAAGCTGTAAGTAACTAATTCTTTTGTGGTCTTGCAATGGAGACCTCCCCAATAGCTGCTATATGAAGCAATCGAACATATGGATGTTCTAGCATATAAGTATGAAATCTGCCACTGTATTATGGTTGCTGCTGCTTCACATAGGAGGGTTCCATCAAAACCATAAAAGAAAATAAGGTATTTTAACCTTGGGTTTTTACATTGGTGAAGTTCAAGATTTTCAAAGAGAATAATGTGTGAGGAAAGATGGAAGGGTCTAATGCAGAGATTCCCAACCGGGGGTGCGAGACGATATTCCAGGGGGGGTGAAAACATGGGTTTTCAAAATTATAGTGTATATGCATAATTTGTTGCCGTTATTTTGAACTTTTGTAAGGGGTGCAAGAAAATATCAGAAGCGTTCTAGGAGTGCGGGGTATAGAAAGGTTGGGAGTCGCTGTTCTAATGTGTTACTGCTGAGTACAGTCTGCATGAAATAAAATCCCTTGTTCCCCTCATTTGTCTGAAGGGGAAAAGTCAAATTATAGAGGCAAAAGCTAGAACTTTAATTCAACATTCTAAAGTGCTGTTCCCCAAATATTTGCTCCTCAACTAACTTCATAAATTAAAACCTTTGGAGTAAGTAATGTTTATTTTATAGTAATAAAATATGTATAATGGTAATATCATTAACTCTGCATATGAATTTTGAATGACTGAATACAGCAATATTTTTTGGTGTTTTTTTTTAAGAAATAGAAAATTTTGTAGCATAAAATTTTATATTTATATTAGCAGGGGAAACCATGACAAGATGAATCTTTACATACTGTAGATCGTATCTGTTTTATTTGTATTTGTACTGACTTTCTTTATATGGGGGTCTTTTCAGACTTGCTAAAATCCGAGAAAATACCATTGCTTCTTTAAAGAATGCTGCTAAACATGTATGTATACTACTTTTTTAAAAAACATAGATTTCTTTTTGCATAGTAAAATTTAGAAATGTCTGTTTGTAAGTAAATAAACGATCCATACTGGAAAGGAACTGGCTGGAATCCAATTAATATTTTTCTGCCACGGATAAGCCCTCAATATAAGAGTGAGAGAGCCATTCCCCCCTCTTCTTCTGTTCCCCAAATCTGCTGTTGATAGACACCAATTATCCTGGGTTCCAATTATAGCGTGCGACTTTTTAATGGAAACATATTAGGATACTTCTTTTCATGCTAGCTTTTGAATGGCACACATGAATTAATAGATTCGTTTTTTTATAAACATCAGTGTTCGGTCTTCCTTTTCATTTCTTACAACTATTGTCTCCTCTTTCTCAAAAAAGCAAAAAAAAAATTGACAGTGGGATATTTATGCAGTTTAATTATACAGCACCTATATAAAAGATAAAAAGATTGGGGGGAAAGCAGCATCCACTTTTACATATTTTAATTGTCACATTTTCTATGAAAAATTTACGCTGCTATTCTGGGGATTTTAACATATTAACCCTTTAATAGGTTTTAGTGCTATTCCCAAATATTATCCTTGTAAAATTATAACTGCTGCCTTGTGAATTTTCACAGTGGGAGAAAGGTCTTAAATACTTTACAACCTAATAGCTACCTCAAAATTCTAGCTATACGATGCAAGCAGAAGAAGGACTGCAAAAGCATAAAGAACAAAAATAAGAAGACTCTGAAATTATATCAATTCTTTTTTAAATGTCAATATTGATTGTTTACTTAAAAAGTATCTTATGCCAGCAAATTGCCAGTTGATGTAATATATAAAATATAATGGGATGGGATATCTCAGTGGTTAAAGACAGTCACAGAGTGAGCTCGTGTTATTTAATCCAGCTCCTACCAATGTAGCAGTTTGAAAGCATGCAAATTGGTACTACTTTGGTGGGAAGGTAACAGTGTTATGTGTGCCTCAGCATATAGTCATGCTGTCCACAAGTGTCTTTGGACAATGTTGGCTGTCTTGGCTAAGAAACGGAGATGATCTTTATCCTTTACGGTCGGATATGACTGGATAGGGAAAACCTTTATCTTTAAAATATCTTTAAAATATAATAACTATATAGGTCCAGGTAAGCATGATGGAACAAAATAGAGAAAAATATTAAATATCAGAAATTATTTCATAGCACATTTGGGGAAGCAGTAATAGTATCATAAGAAAGAGTATTTGTCAAAAAAATTAAATACCTGTTGTGTCCCTGATAATAGGTTCATTTCCTCTGGAAGCCATGGTCAGCTTATCTGATGTTCTCACTGAAGGAAATTGACTCCATTTGCACCAGTTTCTTCAGCTGCTGTGTTATTGGAAAACTTTTTAAAAGTTTATTACTTTTTAGAAAAGGTGCAATTGAAATTGTGGGAAAAGAATGAATGAAAAAGTTACTCTAGATCTTAAATTTTCATACATTTCTTTTTCACGCATTTATGCCCACCTATTCTAAGAGGTCTCCCCACTCATTCTAAGTTGAAGGCAGCTTTGTGAAAGAAGCACTGTGGATCCAATTCAAAGTCAAGGAATTATTTTAAAATTCTTGCCCAAATTATGTACCTAAGGGAATTTTAATGCATAGTAATAGAACAAGGGATCATTTATGAATTCTATGAAGGGGGATAATGTTGAACATTGCTTGAACTTTTTGTTCTTATAGCTTGAAGGTGCCTAAAATGTTCCCCCACAGAATCTCAATAAGCTGCTTTTGTATTATAAATTTCAATAGGAAAGATGGAGGAAATTTTTAATTTCATGAGGGATTAAAGTAATGTTATATGACTTAATTAATTGAATGCGTATTAATGAAAATAAAATGGAATTTATTTTTGTGTCCTGGGCCTTCCTGCTTCTAGGAGTGTGACTTCTGGCCTTTCTCTCAAAGCATACATTGAGCCATCAGATTCCACCGAGAAGGGTGACATGAAAATAATGTAACAGGCTTGGAATGAATGGGAGAGAACTCCTTTCTGTGCATGTTTTTTCTACTCAGCTTCTAAATTCTACACTGCTTAACCCCCCCTCCTCCTTCCCTCACTTTTCACCTAGGGAGCAGCCTTTGTGGAATTTGATGTACACCTTTCTCGAGATCATATCCCAATTATATATCACGATCTTACTTGCTGCATTGCAATGAAAAAGGTATGTTGATTCATTTTACCTGACTTAGTTAATGTTTTAGTTTATGTTAGTTAATGTTAAAACTGTTACATGGTTTTAACTCAAGAAGCTAGCATTGTTGTTAACAATACAGTTCAATGAATGGTTTCTTTTTCAGAATGCTGTATTTTACCTATTTATTTCCTTCTCTTGATACTCAAGGTTAAAGTTACAATAAACCATTAAGTTTAAAACAGTTATTTATCTGAATAAATCACATGGATATTTATTAGAGTAACATGTCTCAAATGGGGAATTAGGAAAAAATATGTGGTTTTCTGCAAAGGACTGTCTTTCATGTGCTGTCTTGTCTTGGGGTTTTTTTTGTTGTTTTTTTTTTGTTTGTTTTTTTGCCGTTATATCTAAACACCATGAAATTCCTAGTAAGGTAACCTTTAATATTGTCCTCAATGTTACCTTACTTATTAGCTCCAGGGTTTTTTACTTCTTTTTTTAATTAATATATAAGTAATATAGATTCCTTCATACAAATTTGTATAAATAGTTATTACAAAAATGCTGGAATTAGTAAAAATTGTAATTAACTTTAAAGCATAATCTGTATATGTTCGTCTGGGAGTAAGTCCTGTTAAATTTATTTATTAGTTTTTTGAAATCTTACCTTTATTATTTTATAAGTAACTCAAGGCAGTAAACAAACCCCATTCCTCCTCTTATTTTTCCTATAGCAACAACCGTGTAAAGTGGGTTGAGCTGAAAGAGTGTCTAGCCCAAAATTGCCCAGCTGTCTTTTATCCCTAAGGGCAGGGATGGGGTGTGGGGGGGTTAGAACTCACATTTTCCTGGTTTCTAACCTGGAAACCATTTTCCTGGTTTCTAACCTGGAAACCATTTTCCTTGTTTCTAACCTTTACTAGCAGATCTACTTCCTAGCAGATAGCCTTAGAAGAATTTCTAATATTCAGTGACTTTATAACCTACCTTTATTTTTCACTCTTTCTGTAAAGAAAAATGAAGCTGAACCGTTGGAATTATTTGAGATTGCGGTTAAAGAGCTTACATTTCCCCAGTTGAAGTTATTAAAGGTACAGTAATGTATTGACTGATTCATTAAGTATTTCTCAAAAAATAGACCAAGTAACATGTTATTTATCCGGGCTGCCTACGGTTAAGGAAACCATTTGTTCCTGACTTAGTGGGCAGTTCCAGTCAGTGGAAGATATGAGATTGGCCCAGTGTTCTCTCCCTTGTGAGGTACCCCAAAGGTTCTCTCAAACTTTGTATTTCATATCTTCATAAAGCTGCCGGGAGAAGTTATCTGGTTACTGGGGTGCAAAATTATTAATATACTGCTCATACTCATTTTAATATTACCATCAGGCCTTGCTAGAAATGCTGTCCAACTCCTGCCTGGAAGCTGTTAGGGTCTGGATGGCTTTTCTACCATGCTGCCAACATTATGGAACAAACTCCCTCGAAAAATTAGGCTGTCTCCCTCAATGATTGTCTTCTAAAAGCTTTGAAGACTTGGTTTTGAGGAATGTTTGTGATTGTTGCTATTTGGATGACTGTTTCTCATTATTAAGTACTATAATTAATGTTTGATTGATTATGTGCTATCATGTCAGCATTAGCTCTTCGAGATCACATAGATTTTCTCTATAATGTTCTGTTCCTAACCTCTTTAGATCTTCCAGTAGTGCACTCATCACCATTGAGTCCAACCACCTTACTGCTGATTGTCTTCTTTCTTTCCACCTTTCCCAGCATTTGAGCCTTTTCTAGGGAGTTAGATCCTCACATTGCGTGTCTTAAAGATGATAATTTGAGCCTTCATAATTAATATTGTTGTACTTTAATGTTTGAATATTCTGTTGTAAGCCATTGTAGTTGTGAAAACTTGGCAGGATAGAACTTTTATATACACATTCCTGACACTGACATTTATAAGACTCTAAATGTCAAGAAACTCACGATGCTGGGTAGGCAGTTTATGTCTTTATTTTTAGGACAAAATTTTACAGATACTGTTCAGAAAATGAATATGCTTGAAAGGCTTTGCTACTTTTGATAAACGAAGATTTCTAAAATATTTATTATTTCAATTTGTAGTTGACACATGTGACTGCATTGAAATCTAAAGATAGTCAAGGTATGTAGAAATCTAAATTCTTGGTCATGCTTGCGCACTGCATATTTATGAATTTATTAATGACCTTGCTGGTTAATTTCAATAGTTTGTAGTGTGTTTAGGGGGAGTAGATTTTATAATATAACATTAATATGCAAAATATATTTTCCATTTATAAGATCTCTCCCCTGGTTTTTAGTGATTTACTCTCCTATTTTTTAATAAAGCAATAAGCCACAAATTTTTTTTTAGAAAAACATGCAGTAGTTTTTTAAATCAAATTAGTAGTATCCCTTTGGAATTGGTTTTCCTGGTTAACCTGAGCAGTATATCTGATGTTGTTGTTAGTTGCAAAGTCGTGTCCGACCCATTGCGACCCCATGGACAACGTTCCTCCAGGCCTTCCTGTCCTCTACCATCTTCTGTAGTCCATTTAAGTATATCTGATACAGTTTGATAATTCTGTATTGAGATATTGAAGAACGGCATTTACTGCATAGATGTTTTTTAGTCTAAGTCCCTCCTATTTTATGGGGCATTTAAGATGGGTTTTATAAGAGATGCTTATTGATGTATGAATTTTTTTTAGCATTCAGAAAAGTCAAGGAAGAAGATTAATAGGAGACAATTTAGATGTGCAGTTATCATTAAATTAGCCACTATTGCATTTATCTTACTACAGCTCTACCTTGGAGCAAGATCATTGACATTTCTAGAGATGGGGCAATAAATTGCTGGCCTTTATAAATGGGTGGGTAGTATGTCAGCCCTTCCTTAATAGTTCCTGAAGCTCCCCGAGACCTTGGCCCTGAAAATGCATGGCAGAATGTCGAAATGTTGATGGTGTGATTTACATGCTTAGAAAGAGTGATATAAAAATGAGGACGAGAGTGCACAGTCTCCTACTTTCACCCTTAATCCTCAAATCCAAAAATGGGCCCTAGTTTTTCAGTTGTGTCCCTTCCATTGACATCATAGTCTCATTGAAAGATTTCTGATCCATTAACAGTTAGGCATGTGAATTGTAGCCTCCAAGATGAAAAAATTGGACATCTCTACCTCAGACTACGTGAATTATCATTGGTAATTGCATACAATGTTGAAATTGGGTGCCCTTTTAAAAAAAAAACTTCTTTCATTTTATATTCCTTCTCTACAGAGTCGTTTAAAGAAGAAGAAAATTTACCTTCTGAGATGCAGCCATTCCCTTCTTTACAATCAGTAAGCTACCATTTATTCTATACATTTTAGTATAAGCTTTGAAATAGAATATACTGGAGGTATTAAAACCCAAGAGAATAATCCCATAGTTTAAAATTAATACTAAAATAATATCTGGCCCTATCACAGATAATGAGCAAGATGACGTAAATAATTTTAATTGCTTTTGTTGCTTTGTAAGTATTTTTAAATCTGTTGCATAATCAGAGCTGAACTTTTATGCTTCTAATGCTTGTGGCTAAAGACAGATTATAGACAATGATTCCAGTGTCTGCCTCATGGAACTCTGCTAGCATTTATTTTGTTAATTTGATATTATACATGTAGTATGAGTATACTCAAGGCAAGAATAATCAGTATATATGTATCAAACTTAATTTTAAAAATCACATATAATCAATGAAAATAAATCAAGGGTAGGTAGCCGGTAACAAATACCAGATAAACATTAAGGTGGCTATTGCAAAAGGTGAATTTTTGAAACCAATGGAAATTCTTTAAGATAATTTCAAATAGATCTCTTGGAGCATCGATGTAGAGAAAATTCCAGTGCACTAAACTGATAAAAAAAGCAGATTCAAGAAACAGATTTTTTAAAATTAGATCAGTTAACTGCATGCACATTTTTCTTTAAATTTCTATAACTAGAAAGTCTTAAGAATTTTTTTTAATGAAAGCTGATTAAGTTAATGAAAAGATAGGAAGTTAATATAACGAACTGCATTTATTGATGAAGTGAACCTAGTAAAGTTTTTATTTTTTAAGAATCAATTTTTGCAATGTAGCATTAACCTTAAGATCACAGGCTTTAGAGCCGACATGTCAAACTTGTGATGTCACGCAGTGTATCGGAACTTTTTCCCCATTGCGGGCAGCAGTTTGACACCCCTGCTTTAGAGGATTCAGTTTGGATAAAATTTCCTTCTTTCACTGGTGGCACCTATTTTTATGTGATGATAGATTTCCTATATGGCATTCATTACAATGTAATAGACTATTTGAGAATCCAATTGATTCTCAAGTTGCCATTTGTAGTTATTTGGAAGTCTTCAAAAACAACTGTTATAAGTTCTAAAAGAACTCCAAGATCAGAAAAATCACTTCTAAATACAGGTAAGTTAATACAGTTTTATTGATCAACCAGGTAATGTCAAATTTACAAATTGTGCGTGCAAAATGATAATTTACATGAATATATATAAATTACATACCAATTACAAATTCAGATTTTGCCTGTAACTGCCAAAATCCATTAAAAGAGGGTCTGTAAATCAAGGCTTTATGCTTGGTCTGATCAGTAGTGCTTATATTCCTGGAATTCCTTTTTTATCCAGGTATTAGAATTGATTCCTGAAGAGGTTGGATTTAATATAGAAGTCAAATGGATCTGCCAGCAAAAGGTAAGAATCAATTTCTTAATATACAGTGTTCACATAAACCTTAAGTTTTATCTATTTCCTTTAAGGCAATGGTTATATTATAGAACAATAGTGTTGGAAGGTATTAAGACATTTCAATGGTTGTCTGTTACTAAAACCAGTATATACACACGAGCTTGTAGTTTGGTGTGAGGAAGATACTTTTCTAAGATGAAAATCAATGACTTGAGTAAAACATGGAGATATGCCATCTGTACGTGTTCCAGGTAAAAATTCAGAATTGGCTATTGGCTAATTCCATTCTATACAATGTTTATAGAGAGAGAAAGGGAAATCTCCCAAAGATTCATCTGCTAATTTGACTTTCAATTGTAAAATAACTATTCTATACTGTACCAGTGAAGCCTCAGTGTACAAGACCATTTCGTGGCAAGAATTTCTTTTAAGACCAAATATTTATTAAGCTGATTGAAGTTCACTTCATATTGTTCTTATTTATGTTTTTATATCATTTGCATTAGTATATATGATTTTTACATAAAGAAATGATGTAAATTGATGCAAGTGATACTAACATTTTGTCATTACCTAAATCTGATAAGTAACGTTAATTGTCTGAACAAACCTTGAAAACAACTGACTTCTCTGATATTTCAGAGTCTGAATGCAAATTTAGTCTCTTGTTCCTGAAGTCCATTAATTGGAGTTCCATGAAATTGAGATTTTGGTCCAGTGAATGGGAGCCAAGTTATATATCAAGAGATATTGTCTAATCATGATCTAAATCCATGTCTTTCCATAAAACTTCATTAACCCTACCTCTGTGGCTTTTATTTTTTGTAGGATGGTATGTGGGATGGCAACCTTTCAACTTATTTTGACATGAACGTCTATCTAGATATAATTTTGAAGACTGTTCTGCTCAAAGCTGGAAGAAGAAGGGTTATATTTTCTTCATTTGACGCAGATGTATGCACAATGTGAGTTTAATGAAAATACTTTTAAGGGCCATTTCAGTGAAGTAATTTTATCGTAGAAATGTTTTATATCAGTAGAATGTAAAATACCGTATAATTAGAAGATTCACATTCTTCCTCCCCAACAATCCTTATGTTACTATGCTTGAAATTTCTAAGCCAGGGAATAAGTGTATCCAGTGCTTTTTTTCAAAAAAAAAAAAAAAAAAAAAAAAAA
>NW_015386723.1:95974-107625 GCF_001527695.2 Protobothrops mucrosquamatus
GGGGAATGTACTTCAGCAATTGTTGAAGGGCCATAAAATCCTCAGTTCCTATTCCTAAAGAACATGAAATATTCTGAACCCCTCTTCTAAAGTAAAAAGTATTACCCAAATCCAGCAAAGTTATACATGTAGAAAATATTACCTAAATGTTTTAAACAATGAAATCTTATCTTTTTAAGAGCCCAAATAAAAATATTACAATAGACAAGTGGTATTTTAAACTGAATATTTCAGAGGAAACTTTTGTCAAAGGTAATGTTTCCTACATGTATAACTTTGCTGGATTTTGGTACTGGATTTTCTTTATTAATATAAGAGAACTTCATAATCACAATACTTTTTACTTGAGAAAAGGGATTCAGAATATTTCATATTCTTTACGAATAGCAACTAGGGATTTTATGGCCTTCAACAATTGCTGGAGTACATTCCCCATTATCTTTGGGTAGGGAGGCTACTAAGGTGGCGGTCATAACTTCACTCTAATTTTCTTAATACTTGAACACTTTGTAGGATACTCCGTAGCCATTTCTGCATACTTAAGTGATATTGTTCTAAATATTCTAAATCGAGAAAAAATATAGTTGTGTTATTAGAACCATACAGAAGATAATAAAAATGTTATCTTATTTTAATTTTCTAGGGTCAGACAAAAACAAAATAAGTATCCTATATTGTTTCTAACTCAAGGGAAATGTGATACTTACCCAGAACTCATGGATCTCAGATGCCGTACAACAGCGATTGCTACAAGTTTTGCACTCTTTGAAAATTTGCTGGTAAGTCATAAACCAATAAGACGATTTCATGGCAACTGTTTGGGTTTTTTTTCTTCCTGTCCATTGCTTGGACAGCACAGCAGTTTTGATCTCCAGATCTCCATTAAATGCAAACCTAATTCCATTCTGCTGGACTTTAAAGCAACCACTCTCATAACTACTTCAAGGGGTTACAGATGAATATGTTTGTGTATTCTGAAGTGCTGCATGGACTGCTAACTATATCATTTTTTTCTCCTGCAAACTAAATATTAGTAGGGTACTGTAATGACTGCACGGTATCTTTATAAACATAATCACATGTAACCTTTCTGATGCGTTCAAATTGATCTTTGCATTGTAATACCCCAGGTACATGTATTTAATGCTTCATATTTCTTTTCCAGGGTATTAATGCACATACAGAAGAGTTGCTGAAAACCCCATCGTATATTGACCACGCCGTATCTAAAGGCTTAGTTGTCTTTTGCTGGGGAGATGAAGCAAACGACCCAGAGAACAGGAAGAAACTGAGGGAATACGGAGTTCATGGTCTGGTGTATGATAGGTATTACAACATCCTAACTATCACATGTAATTTATAGTGAGCATTTAAACATTTAAACATTTTTTGAGTTGGGCCCTATTACAACTGAACAGACTATAAACGGAAACAAATTTATTTCAGTGCTTGTGTTCTTATTTAAGAATTAAGTTGATCAGCTGCATTTCTTAACCAGGTGATTGCTAATAAACTCAGGTGATCAAAATTACCCTCCATGCTTATATCTACCGTGGCTCTTTATCCAGGCCTTCAGTGCGGGAGAATGAAACATCTCACTTCATTGCACTTGCTATCTTATACCTTTCTTTTATTTTATTTTTTTATTGATTTTATTATAATTTCTTTCTTTGATTATGGTGAAATTGAAGAGTCTTGACAGCATGCACGTTTCATAAATTATTGTTGAGTGTTGGGCAGCATGCATGTTTAATAAGACATCATTATCATCGTGTTGCAGCCATGTCATCTGCACTTTCAGTTTTGAAACCAAATATTTAATATAAGGTCACTAATAGGAATGATGAACATACTTAATACAAAATACTGTATGCAATTTTAACTGTATGCAAATGAGCAACCATCTTTGCCATGGTGTGAGTGGCGTATTGTAACAATTATACTTGCTTCAGGGTTGCCTGTTTAAAAGGAGGAAGGAAGAACGGATAAATGTACATGCACTTCTCATCACCAAACGTGCGGCAGATAGTCTGCATTTTATCTGCATCAGGCCGGTAATTAAATGAAACATTTGCCTAGGCCAAATTTATAGTTCTTTTCAATGTTGTATCAAATGATTTAGAAAGCAGCAGATCTAAAACATTTATTTCCAAATACGCATTTACATAGGACTAACTCCTAGCAACCATGACTAATCTAGAAAAAAAGCTAAGCGGTATTAAAGCTGATTTGGACTTGGATGGGGGATTACCATGAAGTCCCAAAGCAATAGATTATACTGGGAAGTCAAACAAATATTGCTGAATAAATCATTTCTGCATTTTGGTCAGTAAATTACATGGATGTGGTCATGTAGTCATCAGGAGTCGAGCTCTACACAAGGGATTCTTTATATTTGCATATCTATATAGGACTCTAAATCCAGATCAGGTCATAGAAATTACTAGACTCTAAATCTAAATCTATACCTTTTGGTAAGTATTTGCTCTTGATTCTCTTTCCAATACATCCGGTAACATGCAAAGCACTGTATGCATGAATCATTCCATGCATTGAACAGTTCATTTCAGGCAGTCCATTTCTGTACTGAAACATGCGTTTGATCCATATACAAAAACTTGTATTCTGAGCCAAAGAGTTTTGAGTGGATTGAAGAAAGTGAGAAATGGGCAAGGACATCAGTGACTAAGGGAAGGGAAGTTGAGAAGATGGATATGGACTGTTTGAATAACCACAGCTGCCCTTGAGCTTTTCTTTAATTTTGGCAAAAAGAAAGATAAGGTACTAGGACAATTGGTGAGTGGAACAGTACACAGGCCGTGAAAAAGAAGGGGGGAACAAAGTGTACCAGCTTTACCCTGGTTGCAACTCAGAACAACCAGAATGGCTTAGGTGTTGATTCTGCAAAATTGCAGCCGACTCAGAACTGTTTGGCAAGTTTTCATTTCATGCACGTCCCTAAATTCTCTGAGGAAGATGTACTGAGATTCATTGATAATAAATTATCAGTTACTTGGCTTTATTATGTTGAAGTATTTGAAGGACAGCTATTTCTGATTGCAACAAATTTCAAATAAAGTTTTTCATTTGCTGTCCTAATCCCAAATTTGAACTTTCATCATGCTAATGTATGTTGTGAATAACCACTTTATGTGGGGTGTGTTTACATTGCTTGCAAGGAGGGGGACAATAGCTGGCATTTGGCAAAAGGTGGAGGTGTACTAAACTTACAGGATGTTATGGATGTAATTAGTTTCAGAGAAAATATCCCACTTGGCCTCACAGATTTTGGAAATCTGGTTATGTCCCAAAAATCTAGTTGACTTCAGCTTTCTAATTTCTGTTTTCTGAGCAGAATTTTCTCTATTTGAGATCAGGATAATAATGCTAAGGATATTCATTACGTTCTTTTACTGAGCTGGTTTTATTTAAGGGTGTTTTTATTCCTTTGTAAATGATTCTGTCTTCCTCTGTGAAGAACAGTACAGAGACAAAACAATTCTATTTATCAGATTTGAGGTGTGGCTGTTGGTGTGTCCTTCTGTGTGCTAATTGTTTGATCTTTATTTGGAAGGAACATTTTTAGTTCTACAAAATAAACAGTCTGGTGCATTGTAGAATAGGCATAGGCAAGATCATGGGTAAGAAGACTATAATGCCTTGCAAACCTTTGAGGATGGATAGTGTAGGCAATGGGTCTTAGTTATCATCCTTACCTCATTTGGAATGAATTAATCATTCTACAGAATAATCCATCTGTCAGCCAATCTGGATGCCACAACATCTGCATCCCTGCCCTTCTTTCTCCATATTGCTGTTCAGCTATTAAATGCTCAAGACTTTAAATTTTAGCATACTTTTCCTGTGAGAATAGAAAACTAACCATCAGTCTTGTGGTTGACCAACCATTTAGTGCTTGTCCAAATGCAGTGGTTAGTTATCTCCTTAAAGACAGTTCACAACTGGAAAGCTATTTGGGAAACCTATTATGCTGCCATAACATCTATCAGTTGGTTCGACTCTAGACATTGTGTAGGGAAGTTGGCATCTCAAAGTAGAGAATGCTGTAAAGGACTTGATGGAATGAAACCAAGTTTTGACTGTTGACTTTAGTACTATAGTTTTCAAAAAGTCCCCAAGTGAATTCCATGCTGCAGTAGATAAAACTCAGATAGGCTTAAATAAGAGAGCCAGTTGGTATAGTGGCTAAGGCATCAGCCTAGAATTGGGTGCTATGAGTTCTAGTCCCACCTTAGGCACAAAACCAGCTTGGTGATCATGGGGCAGTCATTCTTTCTCAGCCCTAGGAAGGAAACAATGGCAAACCACTTCAAAAAATCTTGCCAAGAAAATTGTAGGGAGCAGTCTCTGAAGCACTTGCCAAGAGTTAACACTGACTCAAAGGCACACAAAAGTATAGCGCAAAATAGTGTTCAGATTTGGAAGACAAAACTAAATCATCTTATTGAGTATCACCATCCAGCAGTGATGTTCCTATCCATTGGTGTAAGATAAATAGATAAGTCACCAAGTTATTCAGTATTATGTTAGTATTCCAAATGTGGGTTATTATGCTGAGAGCACAATCCAGTTGATAATTAGCAAACTTATTTGGGTTTAGAATTGCTCCATAAGGATTCAGAAACAGAACTGGCACATGTTAGAGCAGAGGTCCCCAACCTTTTGGGCACCAGGGCCCAGTTCCGTGGAGAGAGGTTTTTCCATGGACCGGAGGGGGGCCTGGTTTCACGTACTGCCTGCATCCCCGCAGATGGAGCTTTGCTTGTTTGCGCAGCCCGGTTTCTGGCATGCCGTGGCCCAGTGCCAGTCCACAGACCGGGGGTTGGGGATCCCTGTGTTAGAGCACAGCAAGAAAAGAAATTTAAAGCCATACAAGTAGCATATAACTAGTTCTTTTTTTAAAAAAAAGCTAATTTGGAACACTAATTAGGATCAATAACTTACTTTTATTTATTTATACACAACTATTATTTTGCATTCCATGATGGTGAGAAAACTACAATTTGGCCTTTCCAAGCACTAATCCAGCTTGTGTTGTTTTGTATATGCAAGACTGAATTTTAATCTTTTCTTCCTTTTCAATCAAAAATTCAACTAATAGTGTCAAAGAAAACAAAAGTGTTGGCTCTCCTTTTTATGCTATCTTGGTAGATTTGTTGACAGATTGGTAGAGCACTAGCAAAGGGCAACTTGGGCCTAACATATGGAGTCCTTTCCTATCTTATTGGAAAACAAGAATATGTAGTGATTTAATTTCTGCTACTTTAATAAGGCTAGTGTCACCAAAATTGAAGTTATTGGAGGAAGGCTAGACTTCAAAGTTATGAATGAAGGAGCACATAGAAGAATCAGGTTTTGCCTATCTCCTTCAGATTAATGCTATTCTCCTTTATTGGTAATCCTACATCACATACAAAATGCCCAGTTCAATCAGATATATACCTAGAGCAGGGGTAGGCAACCTTGGCTCCTTTATGACTCATGGACTTCAACTCCCAGAATTCCTGAACCAGCATGGCTCAGCTTGGAACCCTTTCCCTTTCCCTCAGCATGGCTGGCTCAGGAATTCTGGGAGGTGAAGTCCACGAGTCATAAAAGAGCCAAGGTTGCCTACCCCTGACCTAGAGAGTGCATCTCCTTTCTTAAATGCTTTCTTAGGCTAGAATGTTGCTGTTATGATTGTTATTTCATTCTTTGAAGAATCATTGGCTCTCACAAATGTATGTTAGACTGGAATACACTTATGTAACTATTTGATAATAAAATGATTTCTCTCGTGCTGTAAAGAGATATGTTTTGAAGAAAAAAGGCAATTTGACTTCAGGTTTACTTTTAATATGTAGTTTTTATGTTCAAGACTCCGAACGATATCATCATCATAAAAAAAAAATCCATTGTGTCTTTAACTAATATAAGGCCAAAGTGAAAATCTTAAACAGAATAATCTGTTTCCAACTATATTATAATGGCAATTGTAATATTTTTGAAATTAGTGCCCAGAGGATGATTCTTGGTTTTGGGAGAACAGGCAAAAATATATATACTTATAATCCATTGACAAGAATCTAAAGCAGCGATGGGGAGCATGCGGCCGTAGTTATTGTTGGACTTTCTTCCACTCGAACTAGTGCTGCCAATCATCAGAGATAATCCAGAGTCATTTGTAGAAGAGATTGTCTACCCCACTTTAGAAGAAAATTAAAACTGTTGAGCATGCTAGCTCAGGATCTGTAATAGGCAAGCAACTAATTAGCCCTTGACACATGGATTCCTCTTCCTCTAGAGTTTTACAAGATCCTCAACTTCCACATGATATGCCAGGTTTGTATTTGTTTCCCAGAATGCTTTTCTAAAATAAATCTGGGATTCCTGTTTTTTTTTTAAATTCCTTTTTGTATGGCATGCTTTTGATTTGAAAACAAAGTTTATACTATGCTTTCTTTAGCAACTGATCTACAGGGTGAGGGGAACTTTCTTCCTGAAGAAGGAAGAAAAGTTACATCAAAAAAAGGGTTGGGCTGGGTTTTTGTTTTTTTTTGCATGCGTTTTGGTGTTTTGCTGACTTTTTAAGGATATAAATGAGACAGGAACATAAACTACACCTGTTTCCACTTTTGAAATTACTCCAGCCTCCCCAATTTCTGCCATATAGTGTTGATCTATTGGGGGGGATTATGGAAATGAGCAAAATCAGATTTCCTTATCTATTTCAACCCATATTTGGTAACAGACAAGAGATCCTGCCAAATGTTGGCTATTTTATTGCATTGTTTTGGCAATACAGTCTCAGTCCTGGGTAACTGTGGAATGCCTACCTCAATATATATATATATATAAATTAAATAACATGGCATGTGAGTAATAAGTAGTGGAACTATGTAGTCTGAAATTTGGCTCAATTTATAACCTAATAAAGCCTAACAACCAGTAACATTTCTGCCATCCATATTAGCATTGTTACCTCCAGACACCGAGTGCCCTATTTTGGAAACGATCACTGATTGATATAGATGAACATGCTAGGATACAAAATGTACATGTAGCCCATATTAAGTGATGATTATTCTATTTTAAGTAGTTTTTATGTGTTGGCATTAAACTTTTATATGGCTTCCAATACAGGTTTATTACAGATTGGTAATAGATTTTAATTCTTTTCTTTGAACGTCTGTCTTAGGATTTATGACTGGATGCCCGAGCAGCCAAATATATTCCAGACAGAGCAACTTGAACGACTGAAGAAGGAGTTACCAGAGCTTAAAAGCTGTGTGTGTCCCACTGTTAGCCACTTTAATTTTGCTCTGTGTAACTGCAATAGCAGTCAGATAAGAGCAAGAATGGCAGAAAGTACAACCGATCTCTAATGGACTCAAAGAGAAAAAATGCTGTTTCATATGAACATCTAATTAATTTCGCTGAACAGTCCCTGTTCTTCTTGCATCTAAATGAAGCAATAACTCATGGTCCACTGTAGAACATTAAACGTTATTGTAGATTATCAAATCTTGCTAAAATGCCTGAATAATTCTAGTTCTATGGATCTCATTTTTAAGCAGTTTAAGATAGAATCTGTGGTATTGTAAGATATGCACTTAATTTCTGAAGAATCAGAAATGAAATAGTTATCTATGTAGCTAGGATCCAAGCAGCCAAATATCATTATTTTAAGTGATTCAAGCTCAATCCTAATAGATAATAATGTACTGTATAGTATTTTTTCTAGTGGAAAAAATACCTCAAGTGCATGCATTTACACTGATGCATGCAGCTATACAAACGTTTGCCATGATGCTGCAATCTTTAGATTCTATCCTCCCGTCCAGCAATTTCCTTTGGGCTATTATTCTTTTCTGTTTATACAGAATGGTAAACAGTATGATCTCTTTAGCAACCCAAGGGTGAATAGCATCCCTTCTTCACTGTTTTTGTACCTAAAGTTTGCTGGTGATCTGAATGTTGTAAATCAATATAAACCAAATTTCTAGTGTTTGATTCTGGGTTGAAAAAAATTATCATTGTACTTAAATATTAAATGCACAATCCAAAAACCAGTGAGGTCTCAATGTGACACTGTAGATGTATGCAGCAGTCTTTGCACCCTCGTGGTGCTACATGGTGCAAGGGTAGTAAAGGCTGAATAAAATGCTTGCATCTTTGCTGAAAAACCACAAGCCTCGATGTGGATATAGTAAAATGAAGATTTTATCATTTCTGTATTCCTAGCCCAATAGATGTGATGGTGTTGTTTAGTTTTAAAACACAGATTAATTGATTTTCAGAATGTAATAGAGTCATAGTCTTTAACCTCTAGCTAATGTACACTGTGGATAACTTATTCAGAATTATGATAAGAGTATTTGTCACATGTTTGTTTGCATGTCTTTGAGCTCAGACCTCTACAAACTTCAGGTAGTTGAAACTGAAGTTTCTTTACCTTTTTATTGAAGTGTTAAATACATAATAAAAATGGAACTATATATATATTTATTTTTTCTTGCAATGGCCAATCAACTTGTATGATATGAACCTTTGTCACTGCTGTACAAAGCTAATTGATATTATAGATCAAATAAATGCAAGTATGTATTACTAAGTTGGAATTATTGCATAAATGGAAGTCTGTATACAACCCAGTTTTTTGGATAAAGTAGTTTGTTTTTCTAAAGCTTTGTATTTGTGTTTATCATCAACAGAAAACATGGTCTTAAGGTCTGGGCACTATCCTACTTTAAAAATAAAAGCATGTTTTATATCTACTTTCAGTCTAACTCTTGTCTTATATTAATAGTTTGGAAATATTGTGAGTATATCTAATTTTTGCATCTGGAATCAACTGTAAACATTAAGTCTTACTATTCAGTCAGAATTAATTTAAATTAATTATATCATATATTCTTTTGTAGGAACATATATTTTCACTTTATCTGCTTATGCCACTTGCTTTTTACACCCTACATTGCTAATATTCTAGACAACAGATGCTGTAAGAGATTCCAGCTATTTGGGTCTGGTAATTTAAAAACTTGCTAAAGCAGATTGTATTGTGTTGTACAATCTATAATATTGCTTGATATTAATAAGAACATGTGAATATATATAAAGAGCTTCATCTAGTTTCAGTCTTTTCATTAATGCTGCATTCCCTATTTGGACATGAGGGTATTCTTAATAGGGAGATTCTCTCTATAATCCATCTTGATCAGTTTTAATTTACATTTGCTTTCCGTAACAATTCAGCATTTCTGTAATGTTATTTTGTGAAACAGCATGTGTTCTATGAGAATGGATACATCACTGGTTTTTTAGATATACCAAAATTTCAGTCACCTTTTTTTGAATTGCAAATGAAAGCCAACTCAGTATTTTGCAGTAGATTGCTCCCGGTGCACCAAATTTTACAATAAAAACAACCACGTGTGACTTACCCGTTCAATTGTTTTCTCCCTATTTTGTGTAAAATTAGGAGTCTTAGAGGCACCTTTCCGACATTTCAATAAAAAGCATAAACCTTTGAGAGCGACAGTTCATCAGCTTGCCATTGGTTTTGGAGGTCAGCTCTGTGTAGAGCAGCGGTTCTCAACCTATGGGTCGTGACCCCATTTGGGGTCGATCGACCATTTCACGGGTCGCCAAGCATTTTTTTTGTCCGCCATTTTTTTCCCCCTTTTCCGGCGGGTGCCTTACCTCCCTTGGGCTGGGCCAGCTGGTGGTCGGCCTGCTCAGTCTCCGCCGCTTGCCAGATACGCCTCGGCCGGCGCAGGGGGCAGAACCACGCATGCACGGTGCTCCCGGGCAGGGAAAGTCCTCGACTTACGACCGGTTGGGTAGCCCTCGACTTACGACCGGTTTAGTCCTCGATGTACGACCGGTTTAGTCCTCGACTTACGACCGGTTTAGTCCTCGACTTACGACCGGTTTAGTCCTCGACTTACGACCGGTTGGGGGTCACGGCATTAAAAAGGTTGAGAACCACTGGTGTAGAGTGCATTGTAGGAGTCCAGCTTAATGGTGACCTGAAAGACCTAATAAGAGACCATGAGGAAAGCCTCTTGATTAAGGAGTGGGCACAACTGGCGCACACCTGAATCCTCCTGGCTTGTGAAAGCTGCCTGGGAGATGTTAATAGGTTCATCCTGTGCTACTATCTTCTTTGAAAAAGGGGGTGATTCTACTAACCTTGAAGGATGTGGTATATTCCCTCCTTGGGAAGCCATTGCTGGAATTTAACTGCCCTGGGCAATTTTCGTCCAGTCTCCATGGTATTCCTCTGCCAAGTTCACACAAATCCTCCCCCCACTCCCAGCTACATTTCCCTGTAATTTTAATGCCAACATCTTGTGAAACATTGAACTAACCAGCCACAATTTTAAGTGTTAACCCTGGAAATGGGATTCATTACTCCCCTGATTTTGGTAAGCAATGGTAAGTACTGTACGTTGTTGAACAAAGCTCCTGTAGAAGTGGGAGGATTGAAAGGGAGATGGAAATGAAAGCTTTGAACACATGATAATGCATTTGACATAAGAGGGCAGCCAAACAGCAGTTTTAAATTTGGGTCTCTTGGTTTTCTCTCACCCAACTGGAGGATTTCTAAGGGTAATGGTTTTTGGTTGGTTGGGGTTTTTTTTTATTCTGTTTTGTTTTGGCTAGGTGTGGAAAAAAAACTGGTTGTCAAGAATAACAGGCTGTAGAACGTCCCTGAGCAAACTATTTTTAAAACAATGGCATCAAAATTATTCTAGCTATAAATTCCCCTTCCAGAATTCTAAGCAGTAAGATTATTTTTCCAAAACTTAATTCCTAAAATACAACATTTTACTCTCAACAGGGTTGATTTATGAAATTCCAACAATTCCGAGCTCGTGTGAATGACCTGATTACGACCTCTTGAGTTAGAAAGCTTTAGAAAACCTTAAAATGTTAATATGAGGTTTTCAAAGTGGCTGAAATAGAACAGAAAAGCATGTTTGTGCATAAATTTTGAATTAGATGGGGAAAATAGTTTGTATGTGAGATTGTTGTTAGTTGCGAAGTCGTGTCCGACTCATCGCGACCCCATGGACAACGTTCCTCCAGGTCTTCCTGTCCTCTACCATCTTCTGGAGTCCGTTTAAGCTCACGCCTACTGCTTCAGTGACTCCATCCAGCCACCTCATTCTGTCATCCCATTTTTCTATTGCCCTCAATCTTTCCCAGCATTAGGCTCTTCTCCAGTGAGTCCTTCCTTCTCATTAGGTGGCCAAGGTATTTGAGTTTCAACTTCAGGATCTGGCCTTCTAAAGAGCAGTCAGGGTTGATCTCTTCTAGGACTGACCGGTTTGAACGCCTTGCAGTCCAGGGGACTCGCAGGAGTCTTCTCCAGCACCATAGTTCAAAGGCCTCAATTCTTTTGCACTCAGCCTTTCTTATGGTCCACCTTTCACAGCCATATATGTGAGATTAGGGAGAGATTATTCATAATTGCTCAGCTATACTATCTCAGGGCTATTGTGAAGATAAAATCGGAAGAACTATGTGTGAAAAGATTAATAACAGCAAGAAGATCAACATAATACAGGAAAAAAATAATGACTACACCAATATATATATATATATATATATATATATATATATATATATATATATATATA